>NC_059426.1:132264834-132564834 GCF_021028975.2 Sphaerodactylus townsendi | reverse complement strand
CACATATGGTTTTAAAAATAGCAAAGGGGAATGAGCACTCACGTTGGCAGCAAGAGGGGCCAAGAGGAGATCTTTTAGACTGTATAATACAGGGAAGGAATTCTGGCAATGAATATTCCACAGAGTAATGAAAGAGTCCAAATTAAGTTTAAACGTTTTATATAAATTTGTTCAAAAATACACACACACAGTAAGGCACAAGAGCACATACATTCAAGTTCCTGGTATATAAAAAGGTGTTAAAGCATAGATGGGAGGATAGAAATGGAGGGGGGTTTTTAGGGTAATACATTACCTAAATTCAGCTGAAGAAGATCTTGTAGAAGGCAAGGATTCAAATGACCAGCATCTGAATCCAGGCAAAGGACGATATCGTGTCTCAAACTGACCAGACCAAGGGAGGTACAGGCTAGTATTGAGCACTGGTGTTGGGGTGAACTAAACTTTTATACCCTTTTGCCCAGGTAGGGGTAGGAACAAGTGAGTTTTAAGTTTCATTTTTCTAAATTCTCTGGAATTTCCCATGCTGGGCTTGCTGGGCTGCGCTAATTAGTGACTCTTCTATTGTTCTACACCTTGGGACAATGGGAGTCAATTGGTCCTAGATTATATCAGGAAGCACAGAATGGCTTTATGCAAAGTAACTCTTACAGTCTCTGCCTTCAGTATTCAGATTTGAATGAGGCTTGATTGATTCAGGATGGGATCTTGTTGTTAGGGAGATCATATCTAGAGGTTGGGGAAATGCAAGGAAGCAACCATCTGTTGCTAGAAGAGATAGTGAAATTCAGCAACTGATGCTAAAGTGCCTTTCCATATTCTTTGTCTTAACAGTATCTTTGCAAGGTGTGGTAATCAAGATCATGCCCACAAACAAAATGAGACGTCCAGGTTATGCAGGAGTAACTCATCCATTGATTTAATCTTGCAAACAGACCTTTTGCCTGGGGCCTGCTTTCAGCTTGGACACTCTGCTAACCACACAAAAATATGACAGGTGGCTTCTGCCTATGTAGTTTAACTGGAAAATATTATGAAATAGTATATATTGGGGTGTCAAGGGCAAGGCTAACACATCCCTGATTTAATCTTGCTGCCTCAGCTAAATTACAATAGTCAGAGACATGCTCTTCTGACCACCTATTCGAGGTGTTGCTAATGTAATCAAGGAAACAATTGGCTACCAACCCCTGGGTTTAGGACAATAGATAGAGCTGCTGATTAGCTCAGCCCCTGCAACCCAGCACAGCTGTAAGAAATGAAACCTAATGCAAAGGGTTCCTTCTCCCTCCAAACGAGCGATCCACCCTATAAAAGCCCTGCCCAGCTTAAGCTCATTGCTCATCTCTAACTTGAACCTCCCTTGGTCAAGTTGGTGTGAGACACAATATCATCCTTCTCCGGGATCTCTGTGCTGGCTTACAGTTCCTGCCTTCTACTTCGTCTGCTGCATTGGAACCATTAGTTAACGTATCACCCTACTGCCTCCAATTCCCTCTCTATCATCCAAATTTATTTTTCTCACCTTTTAATATCTCTAGGAACTTGTGTGTATCTGCCTCCATATCTTCCTGTATGTGTGTTTGAAACCAAATTTATATAAACATTTAAAACTCAATTTGGACTTCTTGTGTTACTCGGCGGAACACTCCATGCTATATTTCCCCATATACATAGTCTAAAAGATCCCCTCCCAGTCTGCCTCTCACATTGCCAAGTGAGCTATTTTCCCCATCGCCATTTTAAAGATATTTGTGTGCTGTTACACCCTTAGCAGCTGGTGGAGATTCCTTAAAAATACGTTCGTAAACTGTTAAGCTGGGTAACAGTGGGGAAAGGAAGGAAAGGAGTTTGCAAGCCCCTTGAAGTCTCATTACTGGAGAGAAAGGAGGGTATAAATCCCAATTCCTCCTCCTCTTCCTCTTCTTCAACATTGCAGATTCAGCTCATGTTCTGCTTACCTGTCACAAGCAAGGAAATGATCACATGATGGGCTGTTTTGATATGTCTGAATGAATCTAGAGTGTCAGTATGCTTGACTGTTATGGTTTTCATACATGAGAAGATTTCTTTGCCAGTAGTCTCTAACATCCATGGACCACTGCAGCTGCCACTAAATTTTAGAAAGGCACATAGTAAAAATAGTAAAATAGAAAAAACACACAATATTTTTGAGTTGAGGCTTACTACTTAGTGTTTGTGCGCCTTCAGCATCTGCCTGGGAAGACAGTTAAGCTTCTTATCAGTTCTTGCAATGTGTTTATAAATAGACACAACCAACTGCACAGGATCTAAAAGCAGGCAATGTGGTCCATCCATTGTCGGCCATGTACTGTGCAATCCTATGCAGAATTATACCATTCAAATCCCACTGACTTCTGCTCAGGGCCGCACAGTTAAAGGATTAATCAAAGCACAAAGGACAACTGGAAGCCATTTCATGCTTTAAATAAGTCATTCAAGTTAATGATCGGAACAATCATGACTTTGAAGCATACTGCTTCTTCTATGGTAAATGAGATGATTCAGTTCTTCAATGGGGAAATAACACTTTCAAGCTGCAATGATCAATGACCACTACAAAGGCATAAAGCCGGTTAGCATAATACTGATCTCATGACAAACTGGTCAGACAGAGAACATAAAAGTGAACCAGTCAGAAACTCACCTTTTGTGTAACTGAGACACTTGGCCTGGTGACTAAATTCATGCCAAAGTTTGTAGAATACTTAAGTTAAGCTTTGTTTGCACTGAGCAGTAATTCCTTTCTCTAGTGACAAGCTGGTTCTAATGCTTGAATATATGTGTATTAAATGCCGTCAAACTGTTTCCAGCTTATGGTGACTTTTTGAATGTATGTCCTCCAAAACACTTGAATATCTAATGATTAAACATCATCTGTTGTCAACCGCTGTGTTCCCAAGAACAAACTCAGAACAAACTTGTGCCATTCATGTCAACTGCACCATGACTTGCCTTCACACTGTTTAAAAAATAGCCCCTCCAGAAATTGAATTTACTTCTAATATCTGGGTTTTTTTTCCAGAATCAAGCTTTCCCCATCCCCCCCAAAATAAATGGATCAATAATTTGTTTATACCGGTAATTCAAAATAGTTATAATTCAAATTTGTTTATAATTCAAAATTGCATCAGTACAATTGTTTCATTGGATAGACCTTGGTGGATTCCACACAGCATAAATATAGTGTCTGTAGGACATTATAAAAAGTGTTTTGGGGAAGAACTTCACACAGCTCTCTTCCCCAAAATGGCTTCAGCCCATTTTATTCCTCTTAACCCAAGTTTTCCAAAAATTGCTAAACTAGTGATCTCCCCCCCCCCCCCAGGTTGAAGACATTTCTTCCCTGTTGTGTGAACACAAGCAGGCAGGAAATGCTTTATTTCTCCCATCCAAACCTTTAATTTCTGCTGCTTGCACCCACCATTTTGTGTGCTGCGGCAGATTCTCTGTGAAGATTCCCCATGAGCATTTCCTCTGCTTGCAGCTCATCCGTGTGCAATTTTGCTGTAAAAAGTAGATGAATAATTCGTGTTGCCTAGCAATCTCATGTATGTGTCATTTTTCCTTTTTTGTTTTGAGGGGGATGTCTGCAAAGCTACAGAGACACAAATATGTGCATATTGCAGCTTCTCTAATCATGTGTCTGTAAGCTCACAAGCATCTTCCTCAAAACAAAAAACAAGAAAAAAACATGTGCACAAGACCACTAGGAAACACAAACTTTATTCATCTACTTTTTACAGCAAAATTGCACACGGACAAGCTGCAAGCCAAGGAAACCTTCATGGGGAATCTTCACAGAGAATCTGCTGCAGCACACAAAATAGTGGGCGTGACTGTGAAACTGATGAGCTCTGTGAAGCAGGCAGGAAAAGAGATCCATTTTGGCTGTCAACACTTGGCTTCTCTTGCACTGTGGGAACATAACATTTGCAAGACAATACAATTATGCTGTGCGGAATCCAGGGGGTCTACATTGAAAATGCTGGGGGGAAGAATTAGGACTAATAAAATAAAACGTTTCTTCACGCAACGCATGATTGGTGTTTGGAATATGCTGCCACAGGAGGTGGTGATGGCCACTAACCTGGACAGCTTTAAAAGGGGCTTGGACAGATTTATGGAGGAGAAGTCGATCTATGGCTACCAATCTTGATCCCCCTTGATCTGAGATTGCAAATGCCTTAGCAGACCAGGTGCTCAGGAGCAGCAGCAGCAGAAGGCCATTGCTTTCACATCCTGCATGTGAGCTCCCACAGGCATCTGATGGGCCACTGTGAGTAGCAGAGTGCTGGACTAGATGGACCCTGGTCTGATCCAGCAGGCTCTTTCTTACATTCTTATGGTGTCTTTCATTCTGAAAGGGATTGCACTCACTTGGAAGGAACAGATTTGTAGTCTGGGGTGCTCTTGGATCCAGGCCTTCTGCTTAGATAAGCAGGTGGCAGCTGTGGTCAGGGGCAGTGGTGTAGCTTCATAAAATGGAACCCAGGGCTTACTCCAGTCCCTTCCCCACAGCTACCCCAGACCCCAAACTCTGAGCAGGGTACAGTTGCATACCAGTGAGCAGGGTTCACCTCATGTTTAAACTCCAGCCAGGCTTGTCCTCACCCCGCATCTCCATGTGCAGGTGGGGGCAGCAAGGGCCCATTTGAACCTGCTTTGAGGCCAGGCTTGGATTGAGCTATAAGTTGCAGACTGGAAGCTTGATTGAAGCTTGACTTCAGTCAGGTTCAGACTGCCCTCATGTGCTCTGGAGCCTCTAGCTTAATACTGCTGACTCTGCCCCCGCCCCCCCCCCCAGCAAGCTCCACCTCTGGTCAGTGAGTACCACTCAGTTGTACCTTATAACCCAGTGCAGAAGGTGGATAGTTTTGCAGTGGCCAGGCACAGTGCAGACTCACTGCCTCAAAGTATTTCCCAGTGGTGCAGGACACTAAAATGAGAAAAAATGTTAATAGTGGAGCTGCAGGCCCCCTATATAGCCAAATGGGCTGCACCTGACTTTTAAGTGGTGTAACTCACTGAAAACAAAAAGGAACATTCTCAGACTGAAAGCCCTCAGGAAGATGACTTAAATTGGCTCCATCAACAGACTCCTGCACCAGAGGAGCACTACTATAGATATCAAAATTATGTCCAGGTGCTAGGGAGTTGTGTGGCACCCCAATGCTGGTGTAAGTGGCCCCATTACAGATGTAGATGCTATGTATGCCATGTGGAGTGGCATCTACCTCAGCGATGGGGTCACCAGTGCCACAGCACTCCCCCCCCCCCCACCATTGCACTGTTAATGTGTGGAAATGGGAAGTTAAAACTTTTTGATGGTATAATAGTAAAATAATGTCACCTGGTAAATAATATTTTCACCAGACTGTCTGGCAACCCTACCTATGATGCTGGATAATACTTATTTATTTACTAGTGGGGCCCGGCCACGCGTTGCTGTGGCTTCTTGTGGTGAAATGGGAAAGGAACAGTAGCAGTAAATCAATTGCAGAGGCCAGCAGTACGTGCTCATGCAAACACGCAGCCTGATACTGTGCAATGTCATCGATGTGTGTGCCCGCATTCCTGGGGGGGGGGGAATGGAAAGGCACCCCTCCCACACATCTAGGCTGGCTGGTCATGATCCTTTACCTGGGAGTAAGTTTGGGTGGTGGCAATGGGTGTTGCTTCTGAGGAAATCCTCTGAGGGGCGCGACACAGCCATTCAAAGTATGTCACAGTTGCTGTACCGAGCTTACTCCTGAGTAATGCGTGCCTGGTTTTTTTAACTGTAACCGCAATATTCAGGGAATCTAGGGTGCCTGGCCCCTCCCTCCCATCCCTTGCATGTCGCCCCTCACTCTCTTCCCTCCCTCCCTCCCTCACTTCTCTTCCATTGCATGCCACCCCTCCCCCTCCTTCCCTTCCCTGTCCCTCCGCTAGGGTGGGTGGGTCATATCAAGATGCTGGGCCCCCTGCCTCCCCTCCTTTGCATGCCACCCCTCACTGTCTCCCCTCTCTCACTTCTCTTCCCTTGCATGCCTCCCACTCCGTCCCTTTCCTCTCCCTCCCTCTCTTCCCTTGCATGCCACCCCTCCCTCCCTCCCTCCCTCTCCCTCGTGTGTATGTGTGTATATGTGTTTCACTTCCACTTGAGTTACTGCCTGTGTATTGTTTCCACTGCTCATATTTGGCCATCTGAGTGAACATTCTAAGCAGCACGAACATTCTAAGGGTGACAGTTACACACAGGCAGTTGCATGTCCTTCACCAGGGAGCGCCAGGAAAAAGGCATTTTACCTGGGCCAGGTGTGAAATTTCAGGTATGTGAACATCTAAAAACACTCTCGCCTGGCTGACTATAGTGGCTGGGAATTTTCAGAGGAATTTGCCCAGCAGGTACTGAGGTATACTGTCATCAACAAAAACACTGTTAGCTTTATATAGAGAGAGATTTATTATTGGATTTTTATACCGCCCTCCCCCGGAGTAACTGAAGCCCACCACTGAACATTTTCTTTTCTTTTTTATGGCTGGTGTTGTTTTGGCATCATAAATGTTGATTCACCCCCTGACACCCTTTTTTTGCTTCATTATTAATAAGTAGTTAAATAAGTAGCTTTGTGCGCCTATGTTAGATCAAAGTTTGGAACATTGACTTTTCAACCAAATTAAATTACATTGTCTCTGTGTTTTTCAGTTATATCCTAGCTATGTAAAATCCCTGAACAAGAACAGATGAACGGTTCAACAGTAACCTGCCATTTTTAGTTTGACCTATTAGCTGTTTTCACAAAAATGAATTATTTTACTAGTCAACAATAATAAAGGAATTACTCAGTTGATGACTACTTGTATTCTTGTAGAATCAAAATGCTGACCAAAAATATTTTTATGTCCATGGTATCGATTGTCAGCAAGATTTATTCTTCTTCTATTTGCCAGATGGTCTTTTAAAGTTATCTGCTCAGTCAGTTGTAATTATGCTACTCTCTAACCACTTTACATATTTATCATTACCGCCATTGGCTAAAACAAATAAAATAAAAGCAATCCTAAACAGATTTTCTCAGGAAAGTGTTCTTAGGATTGAACTGTAAAATGAACTGAATTATTTGCCATTGCCTCTCTTACGGTTTTTCTACACATTTTATTTCTGTCAGTTGTGTGCCCGTTCTGTACTGTGTTGTTTTTTATTTTCTGCATGTGTAGAAAAGAGCTCATAAAAGTTTTCTTTTCTAAAAAAGACAAATAATGCAGTACAGGCACACAATTAACCAAATAGCATGTAACTCATAGTCCTGGGTCCATAGTGGATATCTAAGCCCAAGAACAATGACAGAAGCATAAGTCTATGTAACTGAACCCAATGGCATAACTTTTGTATACCCTGTTCAGGGTAAAGCATCACCCCATATGTCCCTGTACGGCCTCTCTGATCAACTGAGGCCAATCTACTAGTGGTCCCTGGCCCTTCGGCGATGTGGCTGGCCTCCATGAGGGCCAGGGCCTTCACGGCTCTGGCCCCAGCCTGGTGGAACACTCTCCCTCCAGCTGTCTGGGCCCTGCGGGACCTTAGCAAGTTCCGCAGGGCCTGCAAGACGGAGTTGTTCCTCCGGGCCTTTGGAGAAACCAGCCGCTGACTGTGCCCCCCTCCCCTGGTCCTTGGCATCTGGGCCGTTTGCCATCCAAGGGGACCTACCATTCCTCCCCCCTTTTTCTTTCTGGGGAAGAGGGAAGTTTAACATTGGAATACTGGATGCCACTTATATTCCATCTTATTGCGATTTGTTGTATAATTATCGGATTTCATTACTATGGTTTACCGCTGCTTTTAATGTTTTAACTGTCTTATATTGTTTTCTTACATGCTGTACATTGCCCAGAGCCCTTCGGGGATGGGGCGATACAGAAAGCTAAGAAATAAATAAATAAATAAATAAATAAAATAAAGATGACAGGAGAATGGTGAATTCATCTGCCATTTCCTGAACCGTTTTTGTTCTAGAATGCTCTGCTTGGATCCTAGTGCCTTGGGGACTGAACTAGATAGGCACTGGTACCCAAGCAGAGCATTCTAGAACAAAAACTGTCCAGGAAATGGTGGATGAATTCACCATTCTCCTGTCATCATTATCCTGAACTGCCATATGACGGTTTTCTTATGATGACACAGCCATTGTTATCAACTAGCAGTAAAATCTCTTGTATGAACAAATACAGTGGGCTCTAGAAAAACATTGGTGGCTTACTGGCACTCATTAAAAAGGTCCACCACTCCTATCTTTCCTTCTCCTTGGTCCAGCATAAACAACTTACTTCTTGTCCTCCTCCTCTTCCTGAACACTTGCATTGATATGCAAAGATTAATGGTACCCACTGAGGGGGGTGATTTCTCCTGCTTATTCAGCAGTGAGAGAGAAGGGAAAGCATGGAAGGGAGCAGAGGTGGGATTCAAATAATTTAACAACTGGTTGATTACAAGCACCATTTTAACAATTGATTCTGTTGAAGTGGTGCGAATCTGCTGAATCCCACCACTGGAAGAGAGTAACTATCACATTTCGCTGTTTTGTTTGTGTTGTTTTTTTACCCATTCTGTGTAAGCCCCACCCCCAATGAATGTGGGGCATGGCAAATGGCTGGAAGTGAGTTGTCACCACCACATATAGCCCTTTTCTAAAATAAGATAAGGCTTTCTTGAATTTTCCTGTTTTGTGACCAGCATGGATGAATGAATGCTGTTTCATTTGTTTTTTAAGTTTGTTATATTTCGTGAATGGATTCAGCTCTCTGCCCTTTGCTGTCTCTTATCCTTTTGTATTGTGCAGTTATATATGCTATTTATATGTTATTTACATGTGCAAATATGTTATTTACATGTGCAAAATATACACACACACACACATATATATATATACACACAATGAGTAAATATTGAAAATACATTTTAAAGGAAAATTGGATTATAGAGGCCAAATAAACAAATATATTCGGCTCAGATAAACACAAAGTGCAAAATAAGATAAATATTGTTCTCTTGTAAAGTGTGTACCAATTCTATAAAATCCTAATACTACTGTATGAAAGAGTACAAATTTAATAAGAGCTAATGTGATCAGAATAACTAGTCTAAAAAAATACAGCTCAAATGAAAAGCAGTACAGTAAGTGAACTATCTTTTGGTGAATTTAGTGGGAAACTACAGTTAAAGGTGAAAGTCTTTATACAATCAGACCAAAGGCAGGAAGTGATATTCTCACTCTGAACTGGATTTCTACTTTCAACACATTGCTAATCAGATTGGCTATAGGACAATCTCACGATGTTCTGGCGTCATTATATGGTTGTATGGTCACTGGTTGGCTGGGACTATATAGCTGGGACTATATAGAAACAAATGGCACCAAATAAGCTGCTGACTGAATAGCAAACTATACTAAAAAGGGGGGGGGGCAATGTTTTTTTCAATTTTTCACTTTTCCTCAAAGTGCTATATTCAAGGCAACTGCAGTCTTGAGGTCTGTACAAATACATGCATATACACTATGTATTTCTCAAAGTTGTTTAAAAGAACCCTATTTACATCTGGTGATTCAGTTTGATACCCTGCATTTTATTCTGTATTTCATTCCCATTGACATTACTGATAAGGCAGCTACAGAAAACATAAACCTCCCCGTCCCGGAAATGTATGATTTTTATAAGTTGTTGCCCTTAAGTGACATTTAGGGAGAGAGAAGAATAAAAGCCCAATAATTTCTATCCAACAGAGTATTTATCACAGCATCAAACAGAAGAAGATTCATTTTTATTTATTGTCTGAAAATGTTAGGCTGGGCTGAATTAAACATTCTGATATATACCTGCAGTAGTATAAACTATGTTTTCAAATTTTCCTAGTCAAGATTTCCTTACATGAAAGAAAATTAGACAGGTGAAGCACACCAAATGAGATGAACTTTGTCCTCAAAGAAAATTGGTTTTTCCTTTTCAATTTCATTTCAAAGAGATCTGACAAGTGTCGCTTTGAACAAACTTTCACAGCACAATATCCTTTGTGTAAGTTTTCCCCTGTCAGCTTTTCCATTCTGGTAGGAACTTAGAACAAAGTGTATGTTGCCCTTTGAGTTGAGAACTTCATCAGCTGAATGAACACCAGTGTACAGCAGTGAAATTGAGGGCATACTCTCTCCCTCCCTCCCTCTGAGAATCTGAGCATTGCCAACTCTCAACAAATATAATTTCTTTATCTCAGAGAAAAGACAGACAATATCTATATATCCCAGTTTCATATTTCCCCGCCCCCCTCCCTACTTCAATGAAAATTACATTTTGGGAATCCACCTATTTCCCAACCCAGTTCAGGTTACAGCAATACAACTTTCCTTGTCACATACATCATTCATAGTGTGAACTCACATTTCATTTTTCTGATCATGTAAGTCATCCCCTATTCTTCCCATCTTAAATATCAATTTTCATTTTTAATTCTTTATTCTTGGGACAGATTAATACCCAGATAAATTTTAAGGTTGTGTTTTTTTCATATTTAGAACAGTAAATCCATTGCTAGAGGGTATGAAGTTTAATTCATGGTATTATTTTAATGTAGTTATTGCCAGTCCTCCCAAGGTTACTTCATGTGTTAAATTATGGAGGTATACTTGATTTCTTTACACACCTAAAAGGGCATAAATACATGTTTTCAACCTCATATTACTCGGGAATCAGAATTGGCTGTCATTTCTTGCCTTATTACTTGCCTCAGGTTTATCTATACTGTATTTGTTGTTTTTGTAAGGTACTTTGTTTCCCCTCAGGGAGAAAGGAAGGATATTAATACTTAAGTAAATAATGAATATTAAGTAGCTTGCATGAAGTCTTGGTCCTGACATTATGTAACGAACTGAGTCCAGACAATCAGAATCTCTATTAAAAAATGAGATCTTTATTAAAAGGCTTACAGTCCATTCAAGGGCTTGCGAGCAATGACTACAAAGCGAAAAGAAAGTAACCAAGAGAACTCCAGTCCAACCCCCATACAAACTTTCACAGGCTAGCAGACCAGTCTGGGAGAAGTGCCAAGAACTAATAGATAAGACAAACAGTAAAACAGCAGAACAGGTGGCAATCTGTAACTGACCAACATTCCAAACCTGTGGCTCTACACAGGCCCCCATGGTGCGAGCCCCCAGCTGGATCAGAAGGGAGGGGCCCCAGCAAAGGTTTCCCGGACCTCCAAGCTCCAGTGGTGCCCCCACGAGCTGCCACTGGTCAGAGATCTTGGGGTAGGATCAGTCGGCAATCATCAGCCAGCTCCAAGATGTTTGGCCCCAGGTGCCTGGTGTTCAGTTATGGGGCGGCCCCCAGCAACCAAGATAACAGTTGGGGGCTTTTCCAGAAGCATCTGGGGGGAACTGGAGCAACAGGCCCCACCCCAAGCACCCACTGGGGGTGGGCTTTGGGCCCCCTGGCAATACGGCAAGCAGCAGGGCAGATGGATGGGCCAGCATGCCTGAGCCAGCTCTTACCCAGCATGCCACAGCTCGCATGCCAACAGGAAGGGAATGAGAAGCCAGGGAGGGTTCCAACCCTCACTCCCCTCCTGGCATGGGGCTCATAGCCAGAATTACCTCTATGCCCCATGGGGCAGGTTGGCCTCTTTCACACCGATCCACTATCAACATGGCAGCACCAGATTCTGCAATAGGCAATGCTAACAATGTCTTCTTACAGGGCATTGCCAGGACTCTAATGCAGCTCTCACAGTGCATGGGCCAGCATGGACCCCCAACCCTGAGAGAAAATCAAGAGGGGGCTCCACAGCAACTGGGGCAGGATGCTGGCCTGGGCATGGGGGAGGGTCCTTTAGATAGCAGTGAGATCCCTTGCCCATTAGCAGGTTTGGGTTCAAGGCTCCTGCCAAAGCTCATGATCATCACTGGAAGCACAAAAGGTTGTGCTGCCACTCTTGCCGTTGATCCCACAGCAGCTCATCATCCAGAAGAGAGGTTCTGAACCCAGGCCCCTGACAGAAGAACACACCCCAATGTGTTTCCATTGGACCTGTGGAGCCTTGGCAGCACCTGATCATTCAGGGAGTTCTTGGGTCCCTGGCCCCTACAACACGGGCAGGCATACCAATGGGCTGTGTCTGCCTTCCTGGCCTTCTTGGCCCCCTCTGTCCCTAATGTTTTTACCCCCTTCACAGAAGGGGTGGTCCTTCAGTACCTGGCACACCTTTGGGGTCAGGGCTGGGCTTCCAAGACCTTGCACATACACCTAGCTGCCATTTCCTTTTATTGCAAGGCACTGGCTGTAGCTGACCCATGTTGAGTATCTGCTCATCCCTGTTCGAATTAAAGCTGTTCTGTGCAGCCTTCTCCTTGGCCTTCTTTGTGGCTTTTCACTGCAGCAAATTGGTGCCTGCATCTCATGTTGTCCATAGCAGCAGGGCCCTCATGTTGTTGGACCTATGGGCGAGTTGCTTTGAGATGCGTATCCGACTTCAGTCCAAGACAGATCACCATGTGCATGGGACTATGGTGGTCCTTGGGACTTCCACTCAGGATTACCCTGTCCAGTCAGAGACATAGCCGACTCCTTTCTGTCTGGCCACCAACCCAGGGCCCCTTCCTTATACATTCTGATGGCACTTGCTTATCATAATTCCAATTTATCAGCGGCCGTTTCCGCACGGCGGCGGAAACGGCGAGGTCGGCGCATTGCGCGCCGACCTGAAGACGCTGGGACCGTCTGCATGGACGGTCCTTGAAGCAGCTGGGCAGCCGGCGCCGCGGAGCGCCGGCGCAGCCGACCCGGCCTGTCCCCGGGCCTCTGGCGCGTCGCCGAGGCCTGGGGACACGCTGGCCCTGCGCACCTGAAGCAGTCGGCGCAGGGCCAGGCATCCCCAAACACCGGCGACAACGCCAGGCCCGAGGGAGAAGGTGGTGCGGGTGGGGGAGGCGGCATGAAGCCGCTGCCGTTCGCTCGGCAGCGGCTTCATGCCGGCGTTTCCCCAAAAAGAGCGCTGGGAAGCGCTCTGGGGAAACGCCGCCTTCAGGCCGGCCAGCAGCGGTAGCGAGAAGCGGCCTGGAGACGGTGTTTTTACCGTCTCCAGGCCGCCATGAATTGCCCGTGCAGAAACGGCCAGCATTCTTCAGACTTGTTTAGGCCACATGGGGTTCCTGGCATCAGAGTTTGTCTCCCAATCCTTCCATATCAGTGCTGTTACCACCACAGCACACCTGGGTTTGCCCAAGGAGCAGATCCACACCATCGGGTGCTGGCGCTCCCTGGCATTCAAGGGATATGTTCACCCCTGGCTTGAGAACTAATGTTTTTTCATCTTTCAGTTCTTTCAGGCCATCACAGGACTATCTGGATTGTCGGCCACAGCATTGTCCATTGGGCAGCCAAGTATGCCTCACCTTCTGATTGGGGGAGAGACCTTGGCCTCGCCAGCCACATGGCTACGTTTTGGATGGGACAGAGAGGGATGCGTTGAGAGACCTTGTAGAGAAAGAGGCGGACTGCCACTTCTCAAAAACGTGGGTCAGGATTTTGAAATGCACAACAAAAACTCAGAGGCAGACATTTTAAATAAAAATGGGGGGGGGATTGAGAGCCGCACCTTCTCAATAAACGAAATAATAGGAAGGAATAATCCAAGGTTAAAACAACATGATAAAACAATGGAAGCATAGCATTTAGAGCAAAGCAAGCAAAGAGCAAAATGAAAGTATTACAATCGAAACTAGCCGGCAGAGTTTAAACTTCAATATAACCAGTTGGATGGATCAGTTGCAAGGGATGGACCACCTCACACTTTGATCATCTAGCAGTGGCGTAGGAGGTTAAGAGCTCGTGTATCTAATCTGGAGGAACCGGGTTTGATTCCCAGCCCTGCCTCCTGAGCTGTCGAGGCTTATCTGGGAAATTCAGATTAGCCTGATTAGCCTGTACACTCCCACACATGCCAGCTGGGTGACCTTGGGCTAGTCACAGCTTCTCAGAGCTCTCTCAGCCCCACCTACCTCACAGGGTGTTTGTTGTGAGGGCGGAAGGGCAAGGAGATTGTAAGCCCCTTTGAGTCTCCTGCAGGAGAGAAAGGGGGGATATAAATCCAAACTCCTCCTCCTCCTCCTCTTCCTCTTCTTCTTCTCCTTCTTCTCCTCCTCCTCCTCCTCCTCCTCCTTCTTCTTCTTCTGCCTACATAAAAGAGTGTATTGCTGGCTTGCCGCATGGTGTTGAGCTTTGAATTCATGATGCGCTGGTTGCAAGGGACTACTATTTTCTGGTCACACCTATTGGAGCATCAAGTATGGCATGGAGCATTAGCCCCAGAGAAAGTGGACCTGGCCAGACACAGGACCAATAAGACAGTGGCACGCCTTATGCAATCTCTAGGGGGCAGGCGTGTCGCCCACTGGAACATTTTGTTTTGCCTTCTGACACTGTATCGGAATGACTGCTGCACAGCATCAGATCTGCTTTGTGTTGGCTTAGGAAGTATGGCAGGAGCAAGGTGGCCTTGTTCTTTGAGGGGTTGCGCGTGGGGACTGATCCATTTAGGGGAGGAGAAGCCTGCATGCCAGCCCTCCCCATTTGGTGGCGGGCCCCATAAGAGGCCTGGGAGTGATGGAGCGAGCCTGTGAACCACAAGCCCTGGTGGGGGAGTGTTGGTGGCTTGCGACCCCTGGCAGCAAGGGGAGTTCATCCAGAGGCCAGCACCCAGATGGCTCCCACTATCTTGCTACTCTGGGCGTTGGTGTTTTTCCCCATGCACAGGCTGGGGGAAAGTTATTACTGAGGGACAGAAAATGCTGCCCAGTGCTGGATCTGTCCCCTATGCTGTGCCTCTGCTTCCTTTTGCCAGCACACCAATAAAACAGCTGTGGCCAAATTTTACCCACACAATGGGTTTTTCTGTGTCTCCTTCTGCACCCTTGGACCACTTTCTCCCCTCAGGCAGCAATGGTTTGTTATGCTACACATATAATGCAAAGCTTTGGTTAACAATGGAGAAAAATACACATTCTTAAGGGTACAATTTGAATTACATTCTTATCAAATGCATGCCATTTGGACACACACACACATATGCACTGACTTTTCTCTAGTTTTTTTTTAAAAAAACATGTAACTTTTTTTCATTGTTCCAAGTGTCAAGTTTGCTGCTGTTTAAAGGACCTCACACACTCAAACTTAAACTGGGCAAGAAGACTGGACTGAAACCTTTAATCAGTGTAGTGCTATTCATAGCAATGACAAGAGGTCTTTTTTTTAATTAATTGGTTGGCAGCAAAGGGACTACAGCAGTACAGCCAAAGTTAAGCACATTGAAACTCCATTGATTGCAGTTACCGGAGACTGATTTGCTTATTTTGGATATTGTAACCCTGTACTTCTGCCAACATCACATTTAGAGCAAACAATTAAATTTACAACTATCACAGTGAACTACATCACAATGTAAAAACATAGTGGGAATAAAAAGCAGCACAACCCTCCCACTCACACACACAAACACTGAAGTACTGATAAAAGAACAATTATATTAAAACAGCAATAAAATATCCAAGCTAGAAAAATAATAAATTGAAGTCAAACTACAAAACTACTCAATTGAAGTCAAGCATAGCATTAAAGACAAAGATCAAAACAGCCATTGATGTAAATGTCAATAAGTACATCTTAATTTAGTTTCCAACAGTAGGATACTAGAAGCCATCTACCAGTCTGCAGGGGATCCAACTGGGTTTCATGGGCAGGGAGTTCCTAAGCCTGGGGCCATTATTAAGTAAACCCTGTCGCAATTGCTCACCAGTAACACTAAACTTAGTGCTGGTATGTAAAACAGAGTAGTAGGGTGTGGTTTTTAGTTTTGGCCATTTTCTGAGGTATGTGCTTCCCATAAGGAAGATGTTTATCATTGACAATTTGAACTTTATATCATGGAAGGTGGTGCCATCAGCTGTTGTAAGAGCTATTACAAATGATATCAAAACATGTATTCTTGTTGTAGCATCCCTGGCCTTGTATTATTATTATTATTGTTTATTGGTTAAGTTTATATACCGCCCTCCCCCGGAGGTCTCAGGGCGGTGAACAATAAAATAGAGCACATATGTCAACTTTAAAATCTGTTCAGTATCAAATAATATAGGCTCTAATAAAATAAACCCACCCCATTAATGCAGCATTATTAAATCCACATAAAAGATGGCATCTACTATCAAATCCCCTTTAAAAACGAGAAGGAAGGGGCGAGAGGATCCATTTGATATTATAAGGAGGGAGGGCCCCTCAGCGGCTAGTCTCCCCAAAGGCCTGGCAGAACAGCTCAGTCTTGCAGGCCCTGCAGAACTCAGTAAGATCCCGCAGGGCCCGGACAGCTGGAGGAAGAGCGTTCCACCAGGCAGGGGCCAGAGCTGTAAAGGCTCTGGCTGGGTGGAGGCCAGCCGCATCACTGAAGGGCCAGGGATCACCAGTAAATTGGCCTCTGCTGAGCACAGAGATCGATTTGGGACATATGGGGTAGAATGGGATATGTTCACGCAAACCCTATCAGGAAGTCAATGCACTGTTGAGACACCATCTGCATTATCTCTTTAATAATAAAATAGTGATGTTGATTTCTTATTTTATTCTAATTGTCGTTTATTTTTTTTAAACTACCAGTGTCAAATCAGCTTGATATCACCCTGTTGAGTCAAACTGAATGCAGAGAGGGGAAAGTTACACAGAAATCCATGCAAAATTTAATTACTGCATTTAATTAACATCTTATATAAGATGAAGTGATTTTCCTCTTTTTTTTGCACAAAATACTACACAAGCTAACCAGGGCAAGGACATATTTTATTTAAGCTGAAAATCTGAAGGACTTTCTGATTAACTAATGTAGACTTCCTACTTGATTAAGGATCTCTAAATATCTTAAGATCTTAGAAATTCATGTTTATTGATAAGCAAGAATATTTATAATAGAAAAAACCAAATTAGCAAAAGAGCTCTAGCCTGACTAATGATAACAAAGATGAATTCTAGTTGAAAAATGAAAGTCTAATGATTGCAACTCAGTGAATCTTTGACATTGCAGAGATTATTATAAATGACAGGGGAGATATGTTTAGGGCTAATGTACTTCAGAAGATGACGGGCTGGCTTCAGCATGAAGTGATGCTGTGTTTCTCAGTGGTTATATAACATTTTAATGAAATGACCGAAGACCTATTGAGGTAAGAAACAAGAGTAGATCATTACGTTTGAGCTCACATCTATGTACACATGTGCACACACACACGGACATGTAGGCAGGAATGTTTTATACCAGAGTCCTAAATGTTTCTGTCCATGTAGCTACCTGTACTGGATTAACAATTCCATCCTAAGCAAAGTTACTGTTTAGTAATTCTGCTTAGAAGGGTAATGTAAAGGATCCAGAAGGACAGGTTTTATGATGACAGATATAGTACTTAGTCCATAAATTGTATATTGGTTAGGTTACATTGTTTCAATTTATGCCACCAGGGTATCTTCTGTTTCTACTTCAGGATAAAAAATTGAAACGTTACTATTTAAGGCAGATTAAAGCAAATTAAGGGTCAAGCTACACAGTGTGGTTTCTAGCAAGTTACTTTCCCTGCAGCTGCACAGCAACTGGGAGGAACTGCGTTTTAAAACTCTGAAAGGGCTTGATTCTACTAGGGAACTTGGTGTGTGTGGGGAGGCAGATGGACCTCTGCTCCAAAATTTGTTTCCTGTTCTGCTGGGACCCATAGTGCACTCTTGGTGAAATTGACACCAATGTGCAGAATATGCTGAGTAAACAGCAAAACTGCAGAACATAACTCAGGATAAGCAGTTTTGGGGAGAAAAACCTTCCTCAATGTTCACACTTGTCCTGCCAGGTTTACTTCAGGGCTCTAGTAGTAAGTGAATAATTATTACTAAACCACCTATGCTAATATACACAATTATAAATACAGTAATAAATATGTTAATAAATATTACACATTAATAGATTTCAAATGTAATAGAACGATATGCACATGTGTGTTCTACATATGCTTAAAAGCAGTGTGAGACATACAAGAATTACTGGTTTTAAAACTTTTATTTTACTAGGGTGTTGTGGGTTTTCAGGGTTGTATGGCTGTGTTCCAGTAGTATTTTCTCCTGACATTTCACCTGCCTCTGTGGCTGGCATCTTCAGAGGATCTGATGGTAGTAAAGCTATTACTTTCACATAATTTTTGTTGAGTTGAAAATCAAGTGGTGCCAAATCTAAATCAACTGCAAATCATATAGCTTTTAATGGAGTATCTTTAAGAAAACAATTTATTTGTCTAATAAAAGTAAGATAGTCTGATAAAGGCACAGACACAGAAATTTCTTTTCTTTTTTACCATTCAAGTCATCCCATTTAATCTGTTTGATAAAATGCTTCAGGATGTCAAATCCCTCTGGGCCTTTAGAAACCAGTGTTCCTGGATTAAAAAAGCAGCAATGTAAACTTTCTAACTAGCTCATTTTGGCTGGCATTTCATGAGGCAGATGTTACAAATGACATGTCTTGCCTGTTCGGGGCCTCGGCATGGAAATTATTCACCACAGCAGACGTGGTTCTTTCAGCTTTACTGCCAGTTATGAGCTTGTGATTAACACACCACACCGCCCTGAATAGTTGTTGTTTTTCCTCCCTCCTCATCACAACTGGGACTGGAACAGAATGATAAGGACATTCTCCCTGACATATTTGATTTTGAGAGAAAGCACTCTTTTTCCTTTCTTTGTTCATCTGGTTTACTTTTGTTTCCTCACCTATTAGTTGTAAGATTCTTCATTTTCAAACTGGCTCACCCACAGTCTTCTGGAGACCAGCAGTTCTCACACAGAGCTTACACATTGCTTTTCTGATGGACATTTGAAGACACCCTGGAGAGAGATTCACAGTTATGGCTGGAATTATTAACATGCAGTATTTATTGCTACATAACCAAAGATGATGCCCTCCCATACATCCTGCATGGTTTTCTCCACTGAAGTAAAAGGTCTATTTTTGGATGTAGTGTTCTTTTGCTATCATAGCCAAAAGATTAACTGTTTTCTATTCTTGTATTACCATTTCAGTTCAATACTATGACATCTGTCGCCTGACTCATGAAATGTATATGGCAACAATACCTTGCATGGTTATTAACTTAGCTGTGAAGAAGGCAATAATTTTCCTCACTTTATGGGGCATCATTTCAGAGCTGTGTTTACAGCGTGCCAATACATCCGTGCCCCAAATGTTCTAGTAGAAATTATGCAGATTGGAAACATTTCACATATTTTGGATCATTTCACATACTTTGTTCAGCTTTCAAGAGCCAGGCTTTTAAAAAGTGTCAAAAGTGTCATCCCCCCACCACACACACACTTAAAAAGATAGCAGAAACAGAAGCAAATACAGAACACTGTTCAGAGACCCCTTTTTTCCGATCAAGGCACAGCTGATTTTTGACAACCCCTGTAGGGTATTCAAGGCAAGAGATGTTCTGAGGAGGGTTAACATTGCCTAGTATTCTTTGGAGGTCTCCCATTCAAATGTTGCTGGGTAGATGTTAACTGATTCAAGGTCACCCAACAGGTTTCAATGGTAGCTTGGGGATTCAAGCCTGGATTTCCCAGATCCTGGTCCAACACCTTAACTACTATACCATGTTGGCTCTGAGGGGGCTATATGGGGTATATATTCTTATATTAGCTACAGGGGGAGGGTAAGTGAATACATAGGGATCAAATTCCAACCTTAACCTCATTGTACTGTTACCCCTGTTAGGAGAGTTGTGCTACCTTCTCTACTTCCTGAAAATTCAACAGGCCTCTCAGTCTTTGTTAGTTGTTTTATCATAAACATGAGAATAATTGAGTTTAAAATAAAAATAATTGGTTAGTGGAAGAACTGGGAATACTCTTCCATACATCCGCAGGTACCATTTACCATAGCAACTTTGAACTATCTTATGGCAGCTCAGATTCAGACCGTACACACAAATAGAACCTAAAATTGCATCAGAATACAACCCTAGTCCCACCAATGAGCATCTCAATCTTGAACTTATTAAACATATTCCTTATTCTGTGGTGGTTGCATTTTTGTGGTTTGTATTCTTTTGAAATCTATTTGCACACTATCTTCAGATGCTCATTCACCCAAGGAGGTAATTGTTTAAACTCTAAACTTCCATTTTTGCTTATTAAGTGTTAATTTAGCCATAAGGTCACCAGGTCTCTCCTGGAAACTGGTGGGGAGTGTGGGGTCTTACCAGGAACAGTAGGGAGACCTAGGCCATGTCTCCAATGATGTGGCAACATTGTGTCCAACATGCACCCAGAAGTGACATCAGTGCATTGCTGGCATTGCAGCAATGCTCTGGAATTGGGCAAAAACTCTGTGATGATAATAGCTTCTACCGTAGAGTTTTAGCCCAAATACCAAAGTGTTGCCATGATATGATGATGTCACTTCTGTCACATACCAGAAGTGATATCAGTGTGTCACTGGTGACAACTGCCCCATATTCTATGACTGATTTTTTTTGGGTAATACAAACCTGTAAACTGCCACTGAACTGTGTCCTCACCCATATAATTGAAGAAGTCAATGGAACCTGTACAGCTGGAGTTCTGAATGTTTTAGTTTACACATTTAATCATTAGACAGAATTTAGAAGAAAACATTGTATCAAGGTTTTCCTTGAAGATTAGAAGCACAATTTGCTTTGATTTAACTATAGGGGAGCTTGTAATGTTTGCCTACTTTCTATTTGTTTGTTTCCATCCTGACTTAATAAACACTTGTAAAGGAGAAAAAAATTAACAGTAAATCTTGAACTATTTATACAGCAGATGAAAGCCAAATAAATAGATGCCTCATTTCCCTCAGCAATAAAGAGAAATAAACATAACAGCTGTCTTTTAAAAAGGGACGGCTAATGTTTAGGTTCAGTTATCAAAATCCACAGCATAGAAGCTCTCAGCTTTTGAAATACATAAACTGTTTCTGTCCTTTTTGTTTCCATGGCAACTGAGTGCTCAGTGCTTTAGCTGGGCACATGAAAAGTGTGGGGCAAGACCGGGGAGGGGGAGGCTGCAGAGAAATAAGCAGCCTGGTTCTAGTTTAGTTTGAAACAAAAGAGGATGTAGCATGGAAAACAAAACCTATATTCTGAAAATACTGCAAGGAGGGGAAAAAGCGATTTCCTTTGCTTTAAAAATGCACACTGTCTTTGGGTTGATGACAGCTTTGATACAGATCCAAGATTTGACCCTTTAATTTTGTAGTACTGTAGGAAAATAGAAACATTCCGATGACATATTTAGATAACTTCATTTACCTTGAAATGGCTTCCAATTTATACAAAGCTTTGATTGCAACTCCATTATTTTCTGTAGAATATAATTATTCCATGTTGTAACTCCAATTTGAAGATCTAGAAGGGAGCTGTGCAGACAATTCCACTAAACAGATCAATGACCCAGAGTTTCAATAGTTATTCTGAAGAGTGGACAGCAAGGATCACTGATTTTAAGAAGTGAAAGAAGCATCTTTTAAACAGGCCTCTCCTGAGACAAGCTCAGTATTTTGCTGGTTGATCAGTTAGCAAGGTGTGTCTCAAGGCTTCCTTTTCCTCCTCGTCTTTTTTTCCTTTTCCAGGCTCAAACTGACTTTTATTTATGTCTTTCTCCCAGGCATTCTGAAACAAACTTCTTTATTTAAGAAGTAATTGGGTGCCATGACTACTTGCCTAGGGCCTGGGAACCAGCATGATAGTTTGGGGATGGTGGCCTATCTTGCATCTCCTGACATCATGACATCACTTCCAGCATAGACTAGCAGTGACATCAGTGTGTCAGGGTGATAGTTGAGCATATTGCCCTAAACTATATTTCCTCCCACATATCCCAGTATTTTTCCAACACCACTCTAGTAAGCAGTCGCAGGGCATTGGTTTTCCACCAAAAGGTCTCCCACAGAGGCGGAGCTACAAGGGGGATGGGGGGTGCACGTTGCACCGGGCACGCGCCTGGGGGGGGCAGCAAAAATGTCAGATTTCTTTTTTGTATTTTTAGTGTTTTTCTGTTTTTGGCCTGCAGGGGGAGCAGTTTTTAGGCTAGCTGCACCAAAATTTTAGGGATTTTTTGGAGGACTCTCCTGATGATACCACCCAAGTTAGGTGAGGTTTGGTTCAGGGGGTCCAAAGTTATGGACTCCCAAAGGGGGTGCCCCATCCCCCATTGTTTCCAATAGGAGCTAATAGGAGATGGGGGCTACACCTTTGACAGTCCATAACTTTGGACCCCCTGAACCAAACTTTACCAAACCTGTCTGGTATCATCAGGATAGTCTCCTAAAGATACCCTGAAATGTTGATGCTGCTAGCCTAAAAACTGCACGCCCTTCAGGCTGAAAACTGAAAAAACACTAAAAATACAAAAAACACAAGCGAACATCCGGGGGGGGGGGGGGGCAGCAAAACTCAGATTTTGCACAGGGCTCCATTTTCCCTAGCTACGCCTCTAGTCTCCCACCAAATTAGGAGATCTGGGTATACCTAGTGAGTGCCATGAAATGCATTAATGAGTACTGTTTTTGGGATTGCTAGTATGATCAATTGTCCTCCCCTACCAATATATCTGAAAACCACTTAAGAAAATGGTTGGCGGGGGGTGGTGGGTTACAATAACATACAAAAACAAAGATACCAATACAGAGTTCTTCCAGTATAAGCCCATTTATTTCCTTTGGTTTAGACTGGGATAACTCTGCCTAGGATTGCATTGTAAGGGAACAGGATGCATTGTTCAGTCATTTCTACATACTTTCTACAGGGACTTCCCAAATGTGACAAGCAATATGAGGTAATGGTTACATAACAGTTAATAATTGCTTTATAGAATTCATTGTCACATAGCATCTAACAAATAGTTAAACTGTACAATATTTGGGAGATCTCTGGTCACCAGATACATTTTTGAATACTGTTATGAAGAGTTCTCTGGACGAGGACTACAGTGAATGTGGTGATTTATATCATTTCCCCACAAGAATACCGCCCCCTGGTGTTAACAGACACAATTGAGGCAGATGAGAGACAGGCATCCATGTTAGGTGTGGACATGCTGGGTGAAATACAAAACTTCCCTCTTGTTCCCCATTACTACTTCCCCAAAACTTGAATAATTCCCAGTGACATACAATTGTAAGGAATCCCTCTCTGTCTGTAGCTCCTTCCAGACTCAGGGCCAAACCAGACTTTCAGAGTCACTCAAAAATACCATGATAGTCCAGTTCTAATGGGGTCCACAATATGTTGTTTTTCCTCCCTCCACACCTTTTAAAGTACAAAATAGCCATGGAGGTGTGGCCATTTGGGCACTTGATAAGGCACAGCCGAAAAACAAAAGCACTTCAGCCTGACATGCTAAAAATCTCTTTAAAATGGCATTAGCTTCTTTATGGCAGCTGTGAGGTAATTGGTCCTCAGTCAGTGAACTTTAATAGGAAAGGCAGGAAAACTCTCTAGAAGTGAATCAGTTCACCCATGTGCAATTTTGCACTAATTCATTAGAATTATAGGGATTTTAAAACATGTTGTGTCTGTCACATTCTTGTCGCTGAAACTTCTTTGACTTAAAAAGAAAGAGGTGTGTTAGGAATGCATGGTTTTATTTTTCATTTCGTTCATCCATCATGCTCAAATGAATTGCTGTTTGTTAATTTTTTTAAAAAAGCAGGCACACTGTTCTGATTAGGAATAATTTGCACATGCTAATTCTCACACTGTCGGGAATTGTAGTTTTGGGGAGGGGGCAAAGATCTATAATTCCCTAACCAACCACGTGGCTTTCATCTTGTGATGTCATGAAAGGCTGTATTGATTGATTGCCTTCATAGGCCCATGAACAGGTAGAATTCAAAATAACATATTTGGAAAAGCATGTAGAAGAAGCTATTTTGCAGGCCCAAAGATGTTCGGCATGGTAGTCAATTCAAACTTCGAACAAACAAGAGATAATTCGCTGAGGGGCCTGACTCACTTGTAAACAGTTCAATCACTGTAAGTTCAACTGTCAATCATGTTTGTTTTGAAGTTATCCACATTCATATTCTGTTTTCCCTACTTTTCCCCCCTACCTCTTTTTATTTTGTGACTTGTCACTTGGACATTCCCAAGCTAAAAATAAACCCAAAATTACTAGTTTTGTTTCATCTTAGGGATATATGAAACACTCCAAAATGCAGTATCACAACCAGAAGCCAACCTCACTGTATCTTGACAGCCAATGTCTGACACAACTCAAACCTATCTATTGTATAATGTTAATGTCCTTTGTCTTTTGTTCTGTTTGAGAGATTGCAAGATTAAAAATGCAGGGTATATTCCATTCCACCTGCTCTGGGTGCCCCCCGTGCTCGGGGGCAAGGTTTGGGGGTGGCTCAGATGGGCATCGCAGTAGCAGGTTGGCTCCTGAGCCGGCCTGCTGCTGCAGTGCTCATCCGAGCCCTTCTGCCTCCATGAAAGCCATCTCCTTTACTCCCCAGGCACTGGGGAGGGCAGAAGCCAGCCTGCAGGGCACTGCGGCAGATACCTGGCAGGGGAGAGGCCTCCTGGCTGTGTGCCCTGGTATGGGGGGGAGTCACTTGGGTGCCAGCTAGGTTGCCGTGCCACAGAAGAGGCCGGGCACAGGGAACCACCTGGTGCCTGGTGGCCCCCACATGATCAAAAGGTGTGGGCCCGGGACATGGGTTACCCTATGTCCCTATGGGCAGTACGCCACTGCTTTTCACTCAGTGCTACAACTGGCTACATATGTTCTTCCTAGTCTGGACAGAGCAAAGGCCTACAACGGGCAAAAGTACATTTTCAGGAAGTGCCCAGTTATGGGGCAAGCAGGCAGGATGTATAAAGAAAATATTTTCTTTGTAGATCTGGAAACAAAGGAGACAAGGGGCAGGCAGGAGCCCAGTTTATATAAATGAGATAATTTTGTTGGTTATCCTGTAGTCCTAAACTGAGAATCCATCTTCAGACACAAATACTTTAACTTGTAAATCAGTTGGACTGGGTACCTTGTGTGGCAGAAAGAATCATGATCATGTTATAGTCACTGGGTCTGGTCTGGTTCTGTTTTGAGAAACTTGAGGGATGCAACAAAGACAGATTGTGTTCGCAGCTTCATCTAACCAAGTTTCAGTGAAGCATGTCAGTGTGCTAATGCAAGATTAAATTCTAGATGTCAGCAGGTGGTTCATTGTCCAGAATTCAACAACAGCATATTCAGGCCCAGTCATTTTCTGACATGACAACCAGGGTAAGCAAAAAGAAAAGAACAGAAGCAAGCTGTCTAATCTGTTTTCTTCTTTCAGGCTTGTCCAGTTCCTCCCCATTTTCTGACATTTTATTTATTTATTTAGGAAAAAAACTGGTTCCACTTCTCCAGGGAACCTGCCCAAGGCAGTTTATAAACTAAAACATTCTAAATACGTAAATCATTAAAAGTTGTTAATTAAGCCAGTGTGGTGTAATGGTTAAAAGCAGGTGGACTCTAATTTGGAGAACCAGGTTTGATTCCCCGTTCCTCCACATGAATGTTGGACTCTTATCTGCTGAACTAGATTTGTTTCTTCACTCCTACATTCCTGCTGGGTGGCCTTGGGCTAGTCACAATTTATTCAGAACACTCTCAGCCTCACCTATCTCCTAAGGTGTCTGTTGTGGGGAGAGGAAGGGAAAGGAGTTTGTAAGCCATCTTGAGTATCCTTACAGGGGAGAAAAGCAGGGTATCAATCCAAATTTTTCAACTCTTCTAAAACTCAACATTAGAAACCTAGCCAAAGCATAAGAACACTGAGCAGTTTAAAATTAGTTTAACACATTCTGGATTAAAAGCTCACCATAAATTGATGTTAAAAAACCAAATCCTTATTCCAAAGCCTGGGTAAACAGAAACTTTTTTCATGGTGCCTGAAAGAAAATAGTATAGGTGCCAGGCAAGCCTCAAGGGGAAGGACATTTCATAGGGTAGATGCCACTTCTGAAAAAGTCCCATCTCTGGTTACCATCTGCCTCATCTCTGAAGGTGAGCAGGGCTTGTGAGGCAGCTCTTAACTGGACAGATGGACAATTTGGGAGGAGGAAGACCCTCAGATACCCTGGCCCAAGACCATTTAGGATTGTAAAAGTAAGAACTCACACTCTGAATTGTGTCCAGAAACAAATTGTGTCCCCCTGACAGCAGCCTGGCTGCCACATTTTGGACTAACTGAAATATCCAGACCATTTTAAAAGGCAACTCCCACATATAATGTAGTGCAGCAATCAAATATGGATGTAAGTAGAGCGTGGATCACTGTGGTCAGATCAGAGTGTTGGAATCACTGTGCAAAACATTCCCCCATTCATTTTTATCCCCTGCCCCCACTTTTAAAGCACTTCTCCACGGAATGGTACATAAAACAGATAACACAGATAAACTGCAGATCTCTCACAGGCAACAAGAAAAACAGTATAAATGCTTATATACTTACAGGTAAAAGAACTTAGTAGATGATAAATGACAGCATAAAGGGAAAAAACATTCAGCTGTTTCAGAAGACTCAATAAATACTTAACACAATATTTGGGCAAAGTCCTAGCCACCCACCAGCCCTCGCTCCGGCACTGTGAGTGTTTATATTTTAAAGAGCACTTGAGAAGGTTCAAAATGCCTCTTATGTACATCTTGTCCTAGAAATTCTGTTTTTAAAATTATTTAAGTACAATTCAGAGGGGTCTTTGAGGGGTCTATTTTCCTTTATACAATCAATTTATGACTTAAGAGTCAATTCAGACATTTCTCTTCCTGGTAATAATAACCTACATGAGCTTGCCCAAAAAAGTCAGAATACATAATTATGTATGCCTGTGATCTGTTACAGAAGATCTTGAGTTTCACCTGGTTTCTGCAGTCCTTTCCATTCTGTTCTCTATAGTAACTGACAGAGATTGTAAATTGGATGGACTTGGCATGATTTTACAAGGTTTCCTATAAGTGGAAGTGGTAAGCACTACAATACTGAGACCTGCTTCCATACTTCAATATGTGTTTACTATTACTGGGAGAACTGATGAGTAAACCAGTCATTGGAGCGAGCCTTGTTCTCATTTTCCTAAAGTGAATGATCCTGTTAAGGTACACTGGCCAAATCTTTTGGCTTCTGGATATGGCTTCTTCGAATCTAGCATGATAGACTCAGGATTTCTATCTGGATGACTCAGCTCATTTTGACTCCTTTATTTGTTAGAGTCTGTATATGGCTAGGGAAAAGACTCTTCCTCAATGTGCTTATTTTCCATTTTGATTCTTCAGGAACAGGATTTGACAAAATGACGTTTGTCAGTGTCATTCATGCTTGTGAATGGAGACACTGCTGTACTTGGTAGCTTTTTCTGCCACTGTGGAACTCCTTCTTAGAAAAGCACACTTTGAAAAACTTTATCATGTGCATGTTAATGAACATGTCTAAAAACAAGTACAGTGGAACCTTGGTTTTCATTGCCTTTGGTTTTTATCGGTTTTGGTTTTCATTGATTTGCAGTAAGGTGCAGGGGTTTGTGGAGTAAAATCACCCGAACAAAGCTCTTGCAAGCCGTGTCTGCATCTTGTTTAATGGCAATATCTTGTCCCATTTCAGACAAATCTTAAAGAGGCATCAGAAACAGACCTCTATGGACAGCTTTCTGGTGTGACATTGGTCCACTGGCTCTGAAGCTGGTCCTAGTGTTATTGTTTGTTACTGTTTTCAGCATTAAACACTATGTTTATTCACTTAAAATGTGTTTTTGGTATGTTTTTTGGAGTGCCTAGAACGGATTAATTGGATTTACATTGATTCCTATGAAAAAGTTTGTCTCAGTTTTCATTGGTTTCGGTTTTCATTGATTCTTTTCGGACTTTCATTTCGGACTTTTCATTGATTCTTTCGGATTACCAATGAAAACCGAGGTTCTACTGTACCCACGTAAGGGTTCTTTGCATAAGCTATAGGGATGCCAATCAAATGCCAATCAGTGAGACATGGGAAGTAGGGACATTGAGAGCCACTGTTAGCATGAATTTCTGGTAATTCCTAGAGCTTCCATAGAGTTTTTGGCAGTTCCTTGAGCACACCATCATGCCAACAATCGTGTGGTACTTAATTTTTCTCCCACTGGCTGACAGTGTTCAGTGCATTCATATACCCAAGTTCCTAAAATAAATTCAAAATGGTTTTGAGAAGGAGAACCCAAATATAAAGGTAACTTTGATAGACAGGCATGCATTGCTGTTAGTAGGAAGATGGTTGTCCTATTAGTTCTAAGCTAAATTAAAATATCAAGACTCCTCCAAAATTAAAATACCAAGACTTCTCCAAAACGAAATTATCTGAGTTGTTTTTTAATGGGAAAGGCTCATTTTTCACAAGTTATGATAGCAAAGTATCAGCTTAAGTTTTAAAGTTCAGTTTCAGTCAGCTGCTAGGAAAGCTAACAATATCCGTTGGTCAAACAGGTGGTGGCCCTAAGTAACAAGAATTCACTTAATATGATAATATTGCCAGGACTTTTCAAATTATATTCCTCATATAATGAAAAGGTGTAACCAAAATGGCAAGAGTGACTTATTTGGCAAGAAATGTGGTAGATAGGAAGGCATGCTTGACTTTTCCCCTTCCTATTAATTTTCACCTTCATATGTTCGTTTTGAAGTAGCTTTTAAGCTTTTTTAAGCCCAACTTCAAAACTGAAAGTAAGTCTTCTTTGAGGAGAAAAACAGTTGGGAGTGGGCATTTGCAGGAAAAATCCACTGACACAGTACCACTCCCTTCCATCCACCATTTCTCCCCAGTAAGTACTTCCTATCTTTGATTTGCCCATTTGCTAAGGAAGCATGGAATAGGAACTATGTATGCACAAAGAACAAATCCAGTTTGGCATCTAAATAAGGAAAATAGTTGAGATTATTCAAACTCAACATGTTTCATAGATGGGAAAAATCATGTGTATTATACACATGCGACATAGGATTGCTGCCTTGCCCCAGCAAATGCTGGGAGATTTTGGGGTGGTGTATGAAGAGAATGGTGCTTCAAATCCTCCATAACATTCTAGGAATTTCCCAAATCTCTATAGAGACTAGGGAAAGACTATAGAGACTAGGGAAATTCTTAGGCCGTTTCCGCACGGGCAATGAATGGCGACCTGGAGACGGTAAAAACGCCGTCTCCAGGCCGCCATTCGCACGGGGGGCGCAGCTGCAACGCAGCCGTGCCGCCCTCGCGCCGCCCTCCCGGCCTGAAGCCGGCGTTTCCCCAGAGCGCTTCCCAGCGCTTTTTGAAGCGCATCCGTGATAGCTTCGCTGCCGAAGCCGAAGCGGCAGCGGCTTCATCGCCGCCTCCCCACTCCGGCACTTACGCCTTGTCCCCGGGTCTCCGGGCGTCGCCGAGGGCCTGGGGACACGCCCCCCTGCCCTGCGCCGCTGGAGCAGGCACGCAGGGCCAGGGGTGTGTGTTCCCAGGCCTCGGTGACGCGCCGCAGGCCCAGGGACATGCCGGGTCGGCCGGGTGCCGGCGCTCCGTGGGGCCGGCTGCCCGGCTGTTCCCAGTGACTTCGGGTCCATGCCGGGCCGGTCCCAGCGTCGTCGGGTTACCGGGTGTCATAAAATAGCCGCCCGACCGGCTGTTACTTCGCTCTCGATGCATGAAACGGCCTTAGAGAATCATGGAGATTGTGATATCACTCCTTGGTGAAGATTTGGAAAAAGTGATGTCCTTTCTGAGCAGTGTTCCTAGGATAAGGGTTCTGAACATGGTGCCCATGAGTCCCATTACATGCACCATTACTTTCATGGCATCTGGCAAGTGTTTAGAGAAAACTGGCCAGGTCAGAGGGAGTTTTTGAACAGCAAGGTTTCTGATTTGTTGTACAGAATTTTAAAATGTTGCTTTGGCAGCAGCTGCCGCTACAGCACAAGAATCTCTACAAAATGTAAGCTGTGTGTATGCAAAAAAAAAATCCTTTCAAACCATATGTTCATTTTAAAATGCATCTTGTAAAATAGAGCTTCTGTCTGAAATTATCTTGTTGGTTCACCCTCTTGTGGCAAACCATTTTATGGCTGTGTTCATAAAACTGTCAGAATTTCACAGGTGCCAACAGGGTCAACAAGTTTGGGGACCCCTGCTCCAGGATTCATTAAGACCACAGCTATAAACACCACTTTAGTAAAGCTTATGAAGTTTTTTTGATTATGCATATTAGAATATGGACGTTAGGGATTCAGATCCAAGTACAACTGTGGAAGGGCTCTTGTGCATTATTAGTTGTGTCAAATTGAGGTGGGTGAAATCTGCACTGGTGAGAAACGTGGCACATACTTCCACACAACTACCACAGAGACCTTCTGCTTACTTGAGAAGCTATGGTTCACTTAAACTAATTGCTGCAGATGGTGAGACCCCCTTCGCTCAATAATCACACCACAACGACAGGCTGGAAAGGAATGGGCCGCAGCCCGTTTATTAAACATCAAACATATCAACAAGAACTATTTACATCACAGCTGGGCGGCAAACGGGTCGCACATCACATCCCAATGACATGGGAAACTGGCGGGAAGGGAAGCCCCAGAGATCACACTCCTGCTTGCTTCCACACTTCCCGCCCATGCTGAGGAGACGGGCACCGGCTGAGCCCCAAGGCCGCCCCACAGCCCGTCTTCACTCCCCGTGCTTGCTGGGAGTGTCGGGGCCACCGGCTAAGCCTCCATGGCCGCCTGTCGGCCCAACCCAACCCCACTCCCTAGGGTGTTGGGCAGCGGCCCAGCCTGCCGGCCTGCCAGCCTGCCTGCCCCACCCCCTGGCCCTACCACAGGGCGCAAGCCTGGGAGCCCCAGCCGGAAGGCTCGTTCTCTCCCCAGATTAATGCTGACACCGTTTGCAAACCGCCCTACGAGCTGCCCACTTGCTTGCGGCAGCTCACCGCCTTAGCTCCTCAACCCTGAGCCTGTCTCTACCTTTTAAGTAATCCAACCAGCGGCGAAGAGTACAACTGTACCGACTGAACCCACAAGTCCATGCTTCCCATTGGGACAAAGGCGAGGGACAGCCATCCCGGCTGGAAAAGGTCCGTTATGTCCCGGGTGATTTTGGGAGTGTTCTGCATCAGCGCTCCCCTCGAGGGAAAGCACCACCTTGGCAGCCGCCTTATTTACTTCCTCCTGCAGGCCCTGTCCACAGCATAGGGATCCACAAAACCGGCTTCCACTCCAATGGAGCCCGCTGCACCATCCTCCGGACCAGACCAAAGGTCATATTGGAGGCCGACATGCCTGGCAAAGCTCCTGAGCGCATGGCGGCCACATAGCGAAACGCTGAGGTCAAAGGGGCCCGACTCTGGCAGGGAGATCCTCCTCCCTAGAGGTGGATGACCAAGAGGTCGGCGTGGCCAGCTGGAAAATGTAACTCTATGAGCTTGGAGCTCCAGCTCATGCCAAAGCATGTGCCCCTGCCCCATCCAGGCAAGATTTCTTACATGCGCTGAGTCCGAGATGCCGGCCCCATTCGAAATTGCAAGGCGTAGTCCCCGACTTTCTGTTGATGCAGGTTGTGCCCCACCGACCCACACCTGCCGACATAGACAGCTCCCTACGGCATCCCTGGAGGGCACCCGGGTGTGGAGGGAAATCAACATAGGTCCAGGGATGTGGGTGCTAATGCGCCCGAAAGGGCCTCCACGCCACCGCCACCTGCCCAAAGTTGGGCGGATGTCCTCCTGGGCCCTGCACTCTTGTGCCGCGGTCGTGGCGGCCCCTATTCTGAAAGAGTGCAAGCCGAACTCAGCAGCTGGTAGCCCGGCCCGGGCCAAACATGCCCTAAACACCACCAGCATCTGGAACCTGGTGAGGGGGGACCCATCCTCGTGCACCAGGAGCATGCCACCCACCCGAGGCCTGTGCCGTAGCCACTCAATAAGGGGGGGGAAGGGGCAGGTAGCTTCGCCCGGTAGAACTGGCATGGTGACCCAGTGTAAGGAATTCCAACGAGGCAGAAATAAAAGGCTTTTGGTTGAAAGACATCTTAGAAAGCTCATACTCACGGCATGACTGGAATGGGGCCTCCCGCTTAAACTACAGAATATAACCCCCTTGTCCCATCCCCCTCCCGGTGTCTCCAGTCCCATTCTCATGGGAACGGAATTCTCATCTCACTCTATGAGTTAAGCCCTCTAACAGTTAATGGTTGCTAAGTGGAGTTCTGGCCCGTCGCCCGTTGCCAGGAACTCAGTCAAGAGCCAAACGGCTGTGAAGAAGATTCAGCACCACTGAGATGCTTTACACTCTCTACCTCTCCTAAGAAAGAACCGCTTCTGGTTTACCCGGTGGAAGAAGCACTCGATGAAAAGGCAGAAATAAGGAGGGGGCATTGATCAATTATTTCGAGATAGACCCATTGATTATGGCCGGAGGAATATCCCACCCAGGAAAACTTAAGTATTGCAAGCGATTGGCGATTAAAGCGAGAGTCCAGAATAAGCGTCCAATTTCCATAGATGCTTGTGGCCCATCAATTATGGTCGGCGGGGGTCTCTCAGGAGGTCGTTGTGAAACAGGCATCGGAAGCGGAGCCTCAGCTTGAAGACAAACTGGAATGAAAGACGGGATGGATATTACTTAAGGAATTAGAGCCCAGTTCTTAAAACGAGCAGTAACATCATTGATCACTTTTGTAATTTCAATGGATTCTCCACGAATTTCTTGCCCAGTTTTGAATATTTGTGAAGCGATCTCTAAGATTCTTAGTAGACAAAATAAACCCAAGCCCCCCACACGTAAAGGGAGAGTCAGAGCGATGTTTATCCGCCTCTGAAACTTTTGTGAGTCCTTGGCTTGTTGCAGGAGCAGTCTGGACAATGTCTTCACCCCCTCAGCCCAGAGGATGTAATCCCATTGTTCGAACTCCTGGAGGGATCATGTAGCGCCTCCGATGGTGCAGTTGGGGCAGTGGTGGGAAGAAGAAATCGGCAGAACCACAATTTCAAAGGGGGGTTTTCTGTGTGCTACTATATGAATGGCATTGTTATTGTATAGCCGTACTCTGCAGAAATGTGGGATTAACTACGCACCAATGGTGGTCTTTGATGGTAGTTAGTGTAACAACGCATAAATACTCTCGCTCCTAGGAGTTCTGTTCTCGGTCCTCTCTGATTCACCGTCACTTTGAACGTGGTGAGAGTGGCGGCAACCTTGAGGTGGTTCCCCAACAAGCCCAGGAAAGCCTTCCAAAATTTGGAGATCTAATTAGGAGGCCCATTGGTCCAGACACCACCTTGGAGGGGGCAGAGTGTAGGCGATAGATATGTTGAATAACACAATCGCGCCAATTTAGGGGCGGAGGGAATAGGTGGTGCAGGGGATAAAATGTGCTTGTTTGGAGAACAGGTCCACCACTACCCATAAAACAAGTGTTTCCCCTGGCTTTCCGTGTCAACCAGTAATAAAAATCCATTGAAATAACTCCTCCCAGGGACGGGAGGCAACAGGGAGAGGTTTTAAAAGGCCGTGGGGTTTTTCCCGGAATGGATCTTTGGCCTCCAAGCCTTAGACCGAACATCCCCTTGATATAGTTTTCTCCAATGATAACTTTGGCGCATGGCGCGCCACCAAGGAAGACTGGCTGCACGGGCCAGATGTAGCGTTTTGAGGAAGCCAAAATGTCTCAAGCCCGACCTGTGGCATGCCATTGGCAGGCTTCGAAGAACCATGCTTGCGGAGGGGGAGGCACGTACTCAACATCCCCCCCAGACATTTCCCAAACAGCCATCCCCACTCAAAGCTGTATTCTAGAGTCTCCTTCCTCCTCTGGAAGTTCGCGGAGCCCCGCCTCCTCGAGTTCCCGCAGGAAGGGGGAGACGATACTCGGAATGGGCGAAGGGGGAGGAGGAGCGGAGGTCTGTGACCTAGTGACAGCCATACCCAGCTGGGAGGGGGAGAGCACGGTGCGTGGGATATCTCGTAATGAAGAACCGCCCCCCTCCCCGGGAAGGCGAGACAGCGCATCAGCCAGTTTATTGGTTTTTCCAGGGAAAAAATGGACGGTGAAGGAGAAGCGGGAGAAAAAATCAGCCCAACGTAGCTGCTTCGCGGACATTTTGAGGGGGGTTGAGAGGGCGGCCAAATTTTTATGATCCGACCAAACTTGGAAGGGGTGTTTAGCCCCCTCAAGCCAGTGACGCCAGGTGCATAGCGCCACCTTGATAGCAGCAGTCTCTTTATCCCCTACGGTCCAGTTGAGCTCAGGGCCAGAAAACTTTTTGGATAAGTAAGCACACGGCACAAGTTTACCATCTTTATTTCTCTGCAAGAGGGCTGCGCCGAGCGCCTTGTCCGATGCATCCACGTGAACTACGAAAGGAAGGTCGGGGTCGGGGTGTTTCAGAATGGGTTTGGTAGTGAAAGCTGATTTCAGATGCTGGAATGCCGATTGACATTCCTGAGACCAAGGGAGGGGAGCCCCGAGCTTAGCAGCCTGTGAATCCTTGCCTTTGGTGCGTAAGAGATCTGTGAGCGGAAGGGCCAGTTTAGCAAATTGGGGTATAAAATCACGATAGAAATTGGCAAAACCAAGGAAGGATTGCAATTCTTTTCTGTTGGTGGGGGCCGGCCATTGAAGTACCGCGTCTACTTTTGCAGGATCCATTTTTAAGCCGTCGGGTGAGATCCGATAGCCTAAATAGTCTATGGAGGACTGATGAAAACAGCACTTTGACAATTTTGCGAAGAGAGAGTTGTCAAGTAAACGTTGTAACACCTCTCGAACCAGGGCTTCATGCTCTTCCATAGTTTGTGAATAAATCAAGACATCATCTAAGTACACGACCACCCCTTTATACAATAAATCTTGCAAAACCTCATTGATTAGGGCCATAAAAGCTCCGGGGGCTCCAGCCAAACCGAATGGCATTATTAAGTATTCATATTGTCCAAATTTAGTATTAAACGCTGTTAAATGTTCATAGCCTTCCGCAATTCTGACCCTGTAATAGGCCTCTCTCAAATCCAACTTAGTAAAATCCGCCCTTGCCCAGTGCATCTAAGAGGTCCTTGATTAAGGTCAAAGGATATTTATTGGACATGGAAACAGCATTTAATCCCACGGTAATCAGTACAAAGTCTCAAGGAGCCATCTTTTTTTCTTTACAAACAGAACAGGGTGGGCGTGGGTGTGTTTGGTGGTTCGTCGTATTAATCCGCGAGCCAGGTTCTTATCGAAGAAAGCACGGAGCTCCTTTTCTTCTGTGGGGCTCATGCGATAGATTCTACCCTTGGGCAGTTGAGCTCCGGGCTGCAAAATGATTTTGCAATCGGTATCCCTATGAGGGGGCAACTGATCGCATTCTTGCTCCTGAAACACCCTGGCCAGATCTTTATAAGCTTGTGGGATATCGGTGGGATTAGAAGTCACCGGCGTGTGTAAGGCGGTGGAAGCCAGCGGTTCAATGTCATTTGGAGGCGGGTTTTCCCCCCACTTCATGTGCTCCCCGCAGGGGGGGTCAGTGAATTCTAGAATTCGCTCTTTCCAAATAATATTTGGCTCATGTAATAACAACCATGGCATGCCCAAGACAATGGAGTGTTTGGCCACTGGAGCAAGAACGAAACTAATTTTTTCCCAATGGTCAGCGCAACGGAGCAAAACAGGTTGCGTTTTGAATCGGGCCGGGCCTTCCGCTCCAAGTGGGCTGCCATCCATTTGAGTAAACGGAATGGGCTTCACTAGGGGAATTCGGTCTAAGCCAAGTTCCTCAGCTACCTGCGGCCGCATTAAACAGTGGGAGCAGCCAGAATCAACGAGGGCGGAGGCTATAATACGTGTATGCTTGGCAGGGTTGGCTAAAGAGGCTTGAATAGTAATGGGCGCGCTGCCTTCACTCACCGAATCTGGAGTAGGACCCATGTCCATGGGCGCCGAAGATAGGCAAACCGCCACTTCCCCCTCCTCGATAGCGGCTTTGGACGAGCCTGGGGGGGAGGCCCAGACTTCCGTGGAGGCTTGGCAGAGGGGGTGCGTGAGACCGGAACGGCGGGCTTCTGTTTTGGGGGGCAGTTGGCAGCCAGATGGCCAGGACCACCGCAATAGAGGCATAATCCCAAACGACGGCGGCGGTCAGATGTGGTCTCCGTGGAGACGGCTGGGCTTGGTTTGCAAGTTGTTGGGGCAACCGTGGTGGTTTTCGGACGTGGGCGTCCCCCGGCACGAGCGTACTCTAGACGGGCTGCTACTTGTGATCCCAGATCGATCCACTCAGCGACGGTGCACGGGATGCGGATGAGGAGAACTGTCTCCCGAAGTTTGGTATTCATAGCCTCGAAGAAGTATTCACATTTCATGCGTTCAGGCCAGTCAGGAGGAAGTTTAGTAGCCGCCGCACGAAATTCACGGGCAAATTCAGCAAAAGAACGGTTGCCCTGCTGAATGGGCTTTATGGTACGAATGGCTTCGTTTTCAGCATCCGGATCTTGGAAACGGGCACGTAAGGCTTGGAGAAATCCGGCCACTGTGCGAGTATCATCAGCTTGCAATTCATAAAGAGTCACAAACCATTCAGCAGCCACCCCATCCAAGACGGACCCGATGTCCCGTATCTTTTCACGTTCAGAACGATACAAATCATTAAATTCCTCCATATGTGCGTCCAGTTGCAGGATGAAGTAGGGGAGTTTAGAGGCGGTCCCGTCGAAACGGGCAGGGATGGGGGGCCTATAATATCCTCTTTCAACAGCTCTTGGAGCCCGCTGGGGCTGTGGTTGCAACGGCTGGGGCGGTGGGGCTGGGAGAGCAGGGGCCGGCTGAGTTACCGCCGGTTGAGGAGGTAGAGCGGGACCTTGCACCGTCGTTCCTCCTGCGAGAAAGGAGGCAGCCGGGATTGAAGTAGGACCTTGCAGCGTCAACCCCATGGCAGGGGGAGCGGTGGTAGGCGCTCTGGTAAAGGTGTAAGCACCGACCCGGGTTCTTGCCATCGTATCCCGCTGCCTCTTCAGCTCTTGCTCCAAGGCAGCCAATTCTCTTTTCTTTGGCGAAGTTAAGGCATCTTGATGCGCATGTAAAGGCCATTTTTCACGATCCAGTTTTGCTTGTTCATCACGTTGAATGGCCGCAGTCAACTCGCTCTGCGTTTGGATGGCCCTAATGCTTTCGCGCTGGCGTTCCAGATCCAGCTTGGAGTGATCCAAGACCTTGTCATGGACCGATAAGTTCTGCTGATACTGCCGTTGCAACGCTTCTTTGACCCGGTTCAGCTCGAAGTTGGATCGCCCTTGCGTTGTTGTTCTCGGTCCCTTTGCAGGCATTCACGATCTTTTTGCAGCTGTTCGCGTTCCTCCTCCCAGAGTCATGGCGTTCCCGGTCCCATGCCTCTTTAGCATTGCGCAGTCCACAGCCACTTCATCGTCCCAACTTTCTTTGGACGGGAGGGGAAATAAATCTGGATGGGGAGTCAGGTCTTCTTCGGATTCCTCCTCTCCGGATGGTAACTCCTCCAGTCCTCCGACGGCTCCGACGGCTCCATGGGGCGCCTCTGGCACATCAACTGCTACAGGCCCAGGGGCTGGAAATCCGGATTGGGAACCGCACGGAAACCCCCCCGATCACCGATCCTGATCTCGTCCAACGTCCCGGTTTCGACTGTGGACTTGGGGCCGGCCCCGGTGCTATGCCACTGGGGATCCTTGGGAGCATCATCGAAGTATGAGTCAAGGAATCGTTCAATTGACTCCTGGGTGGCTGCATGAAGTGTAGTCAGACCCATCTCTTCCGAAACAGGTTGCATCTGGGGTTTGTAATCCACACGGAAACGGGTAGAGATCCGATCCACAGGCGCTCGATCCATAGACAGCGCCCCAAACGACTCATGCAAATCCACATGGTCACATCCGCATCCCTCATCCCAACGAAGTAGGGGAAGACTCATGCTGGAATGAGGACGGGAGAGAGTCACCAGCGAGATCCGTTCCCCCACTGGTTCCTCAGAATCAGGAAGGGAAGGCTCGGAACCCTCTATGGGGGCTACCGCGCCTTCCACAGTTTCAGGAATATTCAATCTCTGCATGTTAAAACACCAGAGATCCACTGAGTGTTAAAAAGAAAAATAAAGATAGATTCCAGTCATAATGTAAGGAATTCCAACGAGGCAGAAATAAAAGGCTTTTGGTTGAAAGACCATTTATTCAGACATCTTAGAAAGCTCATACACACGGCATGACTGGAATGGGGCCTCCCGCTTAAACTACAGAATATAACCCCCTTGTCCCATCCCCCTCCCGGTGTCTCCAGTCCCATTCTCATGGGAACGGAATTCTCATCTCACTCTATGAGATAAGCCCTCTAACAGTGTGGTTGCTGCGGATTCTGGCCCGTCGCCCGTGCCAGGGAACTCAGTCAAGGCCAAACGGCTGTGAAGAGATTCAGCACCACTGAGATCTTTACACCCAGGCCCCGCGGCCCTCTTGGTCGGTTTTTGAATGGGCCAGCCATGCGTAGACCATGTCCCCCGACAGGACGAGGTGCTCCATTTGCAGCGTGGTGCTGGAAGGTCGATCCCTGGTAGGGGCGACCAGTTCCCCAGGCCTGAAGGCCCCGTGGTGTGCCAGGTGGAAGGTGGCTGCGAAGAGCAAGCGCTCATAGCGCAAAGCGCACACCTGCCTTAACACTCCAGTAACCGCCCTCAACACTTCCTTGGTGACTGGGCGCCTGAGATCCCTCTGCCTGGTGCCCACCCGCCGCCACCCAGCCACAAGGCGGCGGACTACGAACGCCTTGGTCACATCAGGGAAACCCGAAACTCTGCAATAAAAGGTGATGCCCGCCAGGTGCACCCCCATGGTGCGCGGGTGCATCCCCTGCCCATGGAGCAGGACCAGATACTCGAGGAGGAGGCCAGTGTCCACCCCGCCGCAGACCGGGCGCCCGGAGGTCGCAGCGAAGCTCAGGAAGTTGCGCACGGCTCCGTCGTACTGCCTGCACGTGGCCGGTGCCAACGAGTTCAAAACACCTGTGATGACGTCTCATTGCCAAGGTTCCAGAGGGACGCCGGCACTGTCGCCGGGAACAGCTCCGCCCCGGGGGCCAGGCGCCGGAAACGATCCACCTGCTGGCAAGATAAGGCATCAGCAATCTCATTCTGTAAACCTGGAACGAAAGCAGCTTTGAAGGAAGTATTATAAGTGAGGCAGGTAAGAACCAAATTGCGAACCAAGCGCATGACCCGTGCCGATTTGCTCGACTGTCTGTTCACCACGCGAACCACTGCCTGGTTGTCGCACCAGAAAAGCACCCTTTTGTTAAGCCAGAGGTTGTGCCAGATGTGCACCGCCACCAGGATGGGAAACAGCTCCAGAAAGGTGAGATCCCTGGTGATGCCCTGCGCGTGCCAGTCTGGCAGCCAGAGGCCCTGCCCCCACTGACCCTGGAAGTACACACCGAAACCAAAGGCCCCAGAGGCATCAGAGTGCACCTGCAACTCCAGGCCAGGTTCCAAAGATGACTGCCACAGAGAGATGCCGTTGAAGCTTCGGATGAAGGACAGCCAGACCTGCAGGTCTTCTTTCATGCCCCGGGAGACCCTGATGTGATGGTCAGGGGACTTGCAGCCCGACAAGGACCTCGCCAGCCGGGAGCAGAAAGCCCTACCTGGGGCCACCACCCTGCAGGCGAAATTGAGGTGGCCGAGTAAGGACTGCACCAGGTGCACCGTGCATTTCCGAAGGAGGAGAACGGACTGGAGCAGGGCAGAAAGGGCTGAAAGTTTGTCTGCCGGGAGTGATGATGTGCCTAGATCCGTGTCCAGGTGGATGCCCAGGTAGCTGAGGGCAGTGGAAGGCCCCTCCATCTTGTTGGGAGCCAAGGGAACCCCCAGCTCGGCGGCCAGGGCCTGAAAAGCCTGCAGGGCAAGATCACACTCCCTGGTGCCCTGCCTGCCGATGAACAAGAAATCGTCAAGATAATGGGTCACCAGCCCGGAGGGCACCCTCTGCCTGAAAGCCCATTCTAGGAAAGTGCTGAAAGTCTCAAAAGCAGCACAGGCAAAGGAGCAGCCCATGGGCATGGCCTTGTCCACGTACCAATTTCCTTGGAAGTGGATGCCCAGCAGCTCAAAATCGAGGGGGGAAATGGGCAGGAGCCGGAAGGCGGACTGTATGTCACACTTTGCTAGGTAGGCACCTGGACCCGCCTGCCTGATAAAAAGGATGGCCTCGTCCAGGGTGGCATACCGGACCGAACAGACCTCGGGGTCAATGAAATGGTTCACGGAATCGCCCCGGGGTTGGGAGAGGTGTTGAATTAAGCGAAATTCCCCCGGGGCTTTCTTTGGCACAACGCCAATGGGAGAGACCTTGAGGTTAGGGAGGGGCGGGTGGCTATAAGGGCCAGCAATGCGGCCGGCCCTGACTTCCTTGTTAAGCTTGTCAGCCAACACGCCAGGGAGATCACGGACTGATTTTAAATTGCTCGCTTGGTGAGCCCTCCTCGGGCCTTGATATGGGATACGGAAGCCGGAAGAGAAGCCATCCCCCAGCATGCGCGCAGCCCTCCTATCGGGATACCGCTGAAGCCACTCCATTAGCACCCCCAGCTGAACGGGTGTAGGAGCCAAAGACTGCTGCTGAGCGTGCAACTCAGTGTTTTGCGGGGGCGGGAGCGCTGCCCTGGCCACCGGCTTCTTTTTGGGTGGGCCCGGCACCGGGCGACCGAGCCTGCCGAAAGGGGGAGCGTCCGGCCGGCTTGGGGCAGCCGACCCTGCTGTGGCTGCCGGAACAGTTGGAGCAAACGTGCTCAAATCTGCATTTTGGCCGCTGGCAAGCGCCTCTGTTAAATTCCCAGCACAGCCCCTTTGCCCCCGCCCGCCCCGGGTAGGCTCTGCCGGGTTTCCCTGGGACAAATGGTTCCGCCGCCCCTCCCATGGCGGGCTGGACCACGACCATCCAAGTTTGGTCGTGAATGAGATCCCAACGGAAATGGCACTTGTGCAAAGCGTTCTTGCGGATGGCCTCGTCGTAAGCGATGGCCGCAGTTTCCCCGGCCAGCGCCCAAGCCCGCAGCACATGCGCCATGTGGGCTGCCAGGTGCCAAGCCCGCAGGGGACACGCGGCTCCGATGAGGGCCAGGAATTCAGTGAAACCCTGCAGCCAGTTATGGAAATTCCGCTCGGCTGCCGCCGGGTCCTTTCGCTTTTTGTCGGCCTTCCCCCCCGACAGGCCCAACTCCCCCTCCCACCGCAGGAACTTAAAGATGTCCACGTAATACCCATCCAGCTCCCACTCCCGGAGCTTCCTGGGGAGATGGGACCTGGGCGGGTTGCCGCGGTCGTCTTGGGCCGGGCCAAGGGATGGCGCTTCCCCACCCCCCAAACGCCTGCGCTTTGCAAGCCACGGTGGGAGAGCAGGCACCCTCTCCCCCCGCACCCAAAATTCCCCGGTAGCTTGCGCGTCATCGTCCTCGGTGGACTCACCCGATGATGAAGAGCTGGGAGATCGCCTGGAGGAACGGGAGCGCCTAGACGAACGCTTCCTCCTCCTGCCCTCGCGCTCTGAGGGGCCGACGGATGCATCCACCGATGTGGACGCGCTGACCGGTGGCGAAAAGTGCAGCTCCACCGCTGCTCCGCTCGCGACGCCCTCCCGCGCCGCACCGGCCGCCGCCGACGCGGTGGGCTCAGGGCCCCCGACCTCCGATGTGGGATCAGGCTCACCAGCCGCCCCACCGAGGTCCTGGGAAAGGTGCATCAGCGTGTCCGCCAGGTTGTGGACCAAGGCGGGATCAGGGCCTGTCTCGCCGGCAAGTTCGGGCCGAGAGGATGGCGGGCCGGCACCCCCCCGGGACCGCGGGGAGGACCCCCCAAAGGAGACTGTCCCGCCAGGCCCACCGGCCTGCCCCTGCCGATGGGGGACAAGCCCAAGCCCGCGGCCGCCCTCACCACTGCCCCGATCCGCCCAACAACGGGGCTGTCGTCCGACGTCCCAGGGCCAGTCTGGGCCCTGACCCTGTTCAGCAGAGCACGAGCTGTGCCCGATGGTGCCGCCGCCCCTGTAGAAGGCTCCCTGCTCTTGGCCCGTTTTGGCCCCATGGCGGCTGTGAGACCAGTCATGACCCAGAAAACGATGAAAAGAAGAAAAAGTTGTAGCGAAAGAAGCGAAGAGAGCCAGAGAAAAAAGGAAGGAAAATCAGCTAAGAGGCCGTGACCTGTCTCCTTCCAGGCCTTACGCGAGACACCAACCACACGACCACGCCTTGATGGTTCTCGCCGCTGGGAAGGGCGCGGACCGGGGAAGGCGTCTTAATATACCCAGGCTCCTCCCGCCTTTTTTGCTGGGAGCCAATCATTGCACCCAGTTCTGCAGCATGCCGCCAGGCCATGCATGCCCCTATTTTGCTGCGTTGCTCACCCCGGCAGCAATGGCTGCCCCTGGTTATTCAGGTGCATCTAATTTCTGATTAATTGTTCATTCAAAAATTCAAATCAGGATGTGAACCCATGGTATGAAGTCAGTCTATTAACAACAGTTAATCTTAACCATAATATTTCCTGTAATGTGCTAATGTGGACATCCTACCATAATTCTGACTTGCTGTCCAGCACAGCTTTACATACTACTATACTGATACAGACATGTCTGTCTAAAATAACTTAAAGCTGAAACCTCTTTAATCTTTCACCACCTTATGCTAGCAGTGACTTTGACCACTTCCTTGGTTACCCTGGTGACTGCTGAATATTATTCATTCATATTCTGTCTTGCAACAACCTTAATTTTGCCATCTTTGCCTGTAGTATCATAAAGGCCAAAAATGCTACTGTGTTCCTACCATGTATGTATTGGGGCAGGGGGAGTACTCCCAATCAATGAGTTAATTATCTGTGTTTCAGCAACCAGGTTATTTACATAAACACTTTATTTACAGTTCCATAAAGAAAAAGACTCTGGATGGTGGTGGGGATCAGGCTGCTAATTCAAGGCTTTCTGCAGTTCTCTCTTTGGGTAGAGTTAGATTGTCAGTGGTGGAATGATGGTGGGGGTAATTAATTGCTGGACTCATGGGAGACTTCCAACGTATAGGTCATGCACTCTAATTGGTAGTAGTAGATTGGCTTACTTGCATCTGGTATAGAAAATCGGTTCATATGAACATCTGTGCAACTTCCTCCCTGAGTCCTGAACAAGAGCAGGTTGGATCAGTTGTTGTTTGCTGTGCTGAGAAAAAGCAAATGTTCAATTTCCCTGCACTTGCAGAGTTGCCAGCTAATGCTAAGCAAGTTGGTGATGTGGGAATGTTTTGCCTTAATCAGGTGCCACAATGCAGGCTGGGATAAAAACTGAATAAATGATGAAAGCATTGAAACCAGCATTTGACAAGACAAGCCACAACTGAATGATCCTCTGTGAAACAAATCCTGGTTTCACAAACTAGCCACACTAAAAATAAAACAAAGTTTTGTATTATGCATGAACTACTGAGCCACTCTGTTGAAATGTCACAGATGGCTTTGAAAATATGACAAGCCCAAAACCATTCATAGGATATCTATTGGCCCATGACGTAACTGACATAAATGCTGTTATACTTCCAGTCCTGATCATGAAAACTATGCTCTATATGCTTTAACAGTCTAACTACACTTTACTTTGCCCAGTGTCAGAAACTGATGTTCTTGTGATGCATCATTCAAAAGTTTATCTCCTGTTTCCAAAAATGAAATTAGTTTCCTCTGCATCCTCATTGTCATGATTTATTAATGCTCTCTATGCAGATAATTAGAGATGCAAAGGAATATACATTTTTCTGTGTTAGCTTGGAGTTTATTAATTTATACAAGAATATGTATAATTAGAACTAATTAATTTCTTAGATTTAATTTATTTATCCTGAATATACCCACTCTATAGATGAGCAGCTACCCTAACATTTTAATATATGCAAATGAAGTGTGAACAAATGTTTTCCTTTTAATCATCTAGTTGCAGGAGAAATATGCATTCCCTGTGACTTTGTTCTGAGTTATTGTTTAACAGCTCTGAAAAGCTTTTAGGATGATTTGGTATCTACTGTTGCTTTAAGTCAATACATTCTCACTTTGAAGAAGCTTCTCTATGGCATGGTGATGAAATGCCAGGGAGCTAGATTTTGCAATGGATGGCTAGTTCTGCTAACTATTCCTTGCAAAAGCATTCCCCAAGGGGCTCTTTGGAACAAGCAAAACACATTTTACATATGTTTGTGTGCATCTGCAGCTGCGGGTTGTATTTTTTTCTGTTTTAAAGTAAATATCATAGCATAAAATTAAAGGGTGTAGCTGTGAAGAGGTTGTAGTCTTGTGGCAGTAGTACAGACCAGCCATATTTGCACTTAATGCAAATTTATGCCATCACTTAATATTTTCACCAGTCCTAGGAGTGGTTGTCTTGAAATAAATTGCAGAATGGTAAGATGTTGCAGCAAGAACAATGAAAAGAATGTTAAAGGCCAATGCAATTATTGTTATGCACGGTTTCATGGGTTGATGTCCTGCTTGTCAGTTGATCGAGTCACAACCTACATATCTGATCATGAGACAGAGCAAAGGCACAGAAAGAGAAGTTCCTAGCATAGACAAAAAGAGGCATCACATATATATACAAACTGCTTCTAGAGAAAAGGGATAAATAGCACAACATGGTGTTCAAGATGGTGGGTTCCCTTCAATCCGCCATCCTCTTCCCTTTTCTTTGAACAGGGGTTCATATAACTGACCACTTAGGGCCACATTTCAAATGATACTGAGGATATGTATTTGAATGCTCTGTTATGCAAACTAGTTTCAAAAGCAGCTGGGTGTATGGGGGGTGGGTCTAATATTGATCAGGGTAACAGTACTGAGCAAGATGGGGGCCCTTTTTGCACAACACAAATAAATGTTTTCAGAATGGAAAAAGAAGCATTTTAGGGAGGAATTCTGCACAGCTTTTTCCACAAAACATTTCGAAAATGGTTATTTCAGCCCCAAATGGATTTTTTTGAAAATGTAAACTAGCAATCTTTTTTCCTGAAATAACTTCAAAACATTTCATGCTTGCTCTGCATTTTATTTTTGCATCTTGAGTTTAATGCTTTTACTTTTGTTTTCTCCACCACTCACGCCCACCATTTTCTGCCACTTCAGGATTCTCTGTCATGCCCCCGCAGAACATTCTCCATATGTCCATCATTTGCTGAATGTTTCCCACAGATGTTTCCTCAGCTGGCATCACAGCTGCTTGCCATTTCAGTGATTTAGTCTCAATCACAATAAAAAGGGGGAAGAGTGCTTGAGGCTAAGTATAATAAGAATTCGCACCTAGGACTTACCTCACCCAATAGGTCAATAACTGTCTTCTCATAATACTATCTTTCTCAACTTCAATGAAAGCTAACGTATTAGTGGTCACCATAGTTCCACAGAGTGAGTATCAAAGTTAAAGGATGAAGTCTCTGGGCCTTTCCCCACTTACCTTAAGCCCCGCGCTACTCTCCAAAAGTAGTGCGGGGTCCCCCGGAACTCTCCACAACAGGGGCGGCGACAGCGCAGCCGCCCCGACGCTGCCGCTGTCGCGCCCCCTCAGTGCACGGCATCCCTGGCGCTCTTTTAAATGGTGCCTTGTGATGACCCTGCGCAGAGCGCGGGGTCGTGGGGACGCCCAGGCGTGTGCCAGGGATACCGCGCGCTGAGAGCAGCACACGGCATAGGGGGGATTAAGGTAAGTGGGGAAAGGCCCTCTGATTGCTGATTGCTGAAAGAAGGAGAAAGTGCAAAGTTTCCAGCTGCATCTTCTACACAGTCTTCTACTCAGCATTGCACTTGAGAAAGGTCCCCAGCAGAGAAGAGGAGTGAGTCAGAACCAAAGGCAAACAAAGCTAAAAAGAAGACAAAGCATTGCAAACCAGAGGTAATGCTTGCTTGTAGTTCTACACAAGAGGAAGTTAGAGGATGTTTGGGAGAGCATGGTTCATTGGTTCCAGGGACTAGGATTTTATCAGTAATATCACTGTCTCCTTTTGGATCATTGCCTCCAGAGGTTACCAAGTCAGTTCCTGTAAATATATCAGTTCCACAGCAGAATCAGCCGGTGCTGGTTCAGTCTGATGTGTTGAGAAATCTTTTACAGTTGCTAGTCTTTCTGATGGTGCATCAGAGTTTGGACAAGCTGGTTTCCTCGATTCTTATGGCTAATCTGTGACTGTATTCAGACCCTGCAGGTATGATAGATGATCATGTGCCATGTGAGGGGGGGTGATGCATCAGATCCATATGGGAATGAGAGTGCTATTGGTGACTCTGAGATTATCACCTGATGATAAAGTTACAAATCCCATACACCCTTCTCCTTTGGAGAATTCAAAGTTACATAGTAAACCAATGATAAGGATGGCAAGGGCATCTGCCATGGAACTGATGTATTTGCAGGGACTGACTTGGTAAGCTCAGGAGGCAACAGAAAACAGCTGTGTAAGGATATCAGTAAGGTACTGCAGACATGCAAGGAGTTGGTTCTTTACGTTAACTGGAAGAAATCAAAATAGAGATGGCTCAGTACAATTTGAAGGAGCTATGTTGGATGCTTTGATGGGGAAACCTTTCTATCAAGGGAAAGGGTGGAGTGGATATCTTCAATGGCTAATGATTTTTTGTGATGTAGAAACCAAGGGGCTAAACAGATTCAATGGTTGTTAGGTCTAATGGCATCAACAACAGTGGTGTGTCCTTTAGCAAGGGTATTTATCAGGGCTTTACAACTATGGTTCATAGCTAAATTTAGGCCTACCATACATTCTCCTTATATGAATACCAAGGAAGGTCTCCAGAGCCCTCCTGAAGTGGACTGATGAGTCATTTCTGCTTGAAGGGGTGCATTTTGGCATCAGAACCCATGACATAGTGGTAACATCTGATGGCTCATTACAAGGTTGGAGGGCACATTGCCTGCACCATACTTTGGGAATTTGGACAGAGGAATAGCAGAAGTTATGTATTAATGTTCTTGAGTGAAAAGCTGTTAAACTTGCCCTAATTTATTTCAGAGACCTCTTGCAAGACAAGTCGGTTTTGATATAGATAGAGAATACCGCTATGATGTACAATCTAAACAAGCAAGGGGGCACTGGCTGTGGACTCTTGTGTTTGGAGGCAACTGCAATATGGACTTGGGCCATAGAACCTGAAGTGTGCTCGAAGGCTATCCACATAGCAGAAAAAAGTTTACTATTAATTTTTGATTATTTGTTAAGTTTTAAGCAGGAGGGGTTAGCATTTTCCTCCTTGAAGATGTATGTATCCACCAGTTGTGGTTCCTCAATGGCCTATGTCATTGGTTCTAATGTCTTTGGTGGATGCACCATTTGAATCCTTGTCAATCGTTTCTTGAAGAAATTTGTCACTGAAAATGTTCTTTTTAGTTGCAGTGACTTCAGAGTGAAGAGTGAATAGGCTCTCGGCGTTATGCATTCACCCTCCCTTTATGCAATTTTTTTAGTAGAAGGTGGTGCTTAAGACAAGTATGCCTTTTTTACCAAAGGTTGTCTCAAAATTCCATTTAGCTCAGGAATTAATTTTACCTGAATTCTTCCTTAATCCACAGTCTAAAGGGGAAAGAAGATTGTACACATTACATGAAAAAAGAGCATTGTTATTTAAATAGAACAATGCATTTCAGAAAGGAGGATGCATTATTTATTAAGTATGCAGATCCTGGTAAAGGGAAGAAACCTTCAGTGCAGACTTTCTCCAGGTGGATTGTTTCAACCATTAAAGAGTGTTTTGAAAGAGCAGGGGTGCAGAACCCATTGGGTGTCAGGGCACATTCAACTTGGTCGCAGGGGTTGTCCACTACTTTTCTACAAATTGTGCTGATTCAGGAAGTTTGCAAGGCAGTGAGTTGGCCATCTGCTGACACTTTTATTAAACATTATGCACCGGACCTTCAAGTGAGAAATGAGTCAACAGTTGGAAAGACTGTGTTATATTCTTTATTTAAATTAATTTGTTGAGAACTCTTTCAATTACTGTGTGTGCAGATTGCTAGAATCCCAATGTGTGGCCTGCACAGAAGACCAATGGAGAGGACAGGGTTGCACTTATCTGTAACTTCTGCTCCTTGATGTCTTCAGCGCAGACACACATTCCTCCCACCTGCCCTGCTGAAAGTTCTCATGTCAGAACTTCGGTGGCTTTAGGCGGAACTGAAAGGAGGGCACTATGCTGTTGTCATGTACCCATTGGAGAGGAAAAGGGCACGAGGTGCATTTGAATGGTGAGAGCGCCCTCTGATTATGAAGCTCGAGACCGATCCATTGCTGACCTGCACATGAATAAACAGCCTGAATAAGCATATGAATAAACTCAGTATTGCCTGCCAATTCTGGGAATGTGTCATTTTTTTCCTTTTTTGTTTGTTTTCTGTGAGTTATCTTTGAACACATGGAGACATGATCTGAGAATCAACAATATGCACAGATTTTGAATCTCTGTATCTCTGTAGCTTCAAAGATAGGTTACAAAAACAAACAAAAAACCCTGAAAAGAACAGTTGTCACCAGAAATGCTTTATTTTCCTTCTCTATGCAGACAAAAAAAGCCAAAATGGTTCTTTTTAAAATATTTGCAAAACATTTTAAATGTTCTATGCAGAACATTTCCTTGTTCTCAGTTTCTGATTGGGGAAATGATACAGGGAAAAAGTCAAATCTATCTTCTCCTGTACCATGACACTGGTCCAGACACTGCCCATCACTGCTTCTGATGGCATGAATTATAAGTCTGGTGATCCATTCATGGATTCCTAGCATTATATCTAGTTTGACCATTGGGTAGTCTCTTTATGCAGCTTATGAAGTCTGTTCTTGCCCATGTACACTTATGTCACAATGAATTAGTTAATGTGTAGAGTGTCACAAGACTCTTTGCTGCTCCTGAAACAGTTTCAGAAACATGTTGCAAACATCTCAAGAATGAATCACCTTTCCCCTCTGGGAATTAATGTATGGCTGTTGTGCCACTATTTCATTCGATCCTGCAAAACCTTGTCAGAAAACTGTTCAATTTCATTATGGTTTTCTGAAAGCATTGGAAAATTGTTTTCCAAAACTGTAAGGGAAATGACTGTTTTTCTTCTCTCCAAGAACATTGATGAGTTCAGCACTTGGGAACCATTCCTAATGCTATTTCAGGTGCCCTTTAAACATTACAGGAGTACAATAAATGTACACTTTTCTGAGTCAATCCCATGGTACTACTATAGCATTAAAATGCTCATAACCACATAGCCAGACCATTAAATGTTGCCCTCATGCTATCGGATGAACCAAAGAAAAAATCCTTTCACAGCATTAGTGTAACTTTTAAGGATACCTCAGAAAACCTCTCAAACTAGTGAGGCAAGGAAAAGCTGAATCTTTTCTGGAAGAGTTTGTGTAGGCTGTTAAAGGAAAAACAATCATTACTTGTACTAACAAATGATTCACTATCTGCTGATTTTCTATCTTTAAATAAAACACAGCAGTCATATAACACTGTTCAGGTTCATCTGTTTCACAGCGATAGATATGCATATTTCAACAGAATTTCAACAGAATCTATAGGTTGTAGATCTGTGCATCTGAAAAAAATGAAGTTTAAAGTCTGTATCACTGTTTCAGAGAAGGCACTATTGTTTACATTAAATATCAGGAGTGTATTTATTTGTATTAGAAAATCATAATGGGGGAAATTTCTGTTTTAATTAATGTTGGATCAGATGTCTGCCCATTATTTCCTATTGTGGGGGGTGGCAGGTTTTCTGGAGCAGTCTTTTTAAATAAATTGGCCCTAAAATTTCAGCACAAATCCCACCTCTCTATTAAATCAACCTCTCAATTGCCAAGCAAATTGGGAAAAGGTGTCTGATTTCACAGCCCCCTGAACAAGATTCTCCTAGTAATCCTCTTTCCATTGTTCCCAATGGGTTAAATGGCAGGGCAATGGAAGGTTTTCCAGAGTGCTTGTTTCTTCTCCAAAAACGACAGGAATTTCAGTGACACTTCTGTTCCTCCTCTAATAAACACCCCCAAGACTTAAGATAATTGGGGGGGAAAGAATCTAATTTTGCATACCTCTGAAGAAGGTGGCCCAGCCATCTTTTTCCATATGAAGAAAAAGATTTCTGCAGCAGCTATTTTTAACTAAATTGCATTTCCTCCCCCCAAAATAATCAAAACAAATTAACAACAATTAAAATAAGAATGGTATATTAATAACAACAAAGCAAGTTTCACTTTGCCCCATTCTTTTGTCCCACAAAGTGCATCTCATTTGTAACTAACACCCTAGGGGAAAAGGAAAAGCTACATACTAATAATAATAAAAACAAATCAGATCAGTCTGTAATCCAGGCAAGAGTCCAGCGCAAGAGTCCAAGCTCTTAGTCCACAAACTAACTGTGGACAAAGAAGCTTCCCAGTCTAATTCTGGCTCTTTTGGATAATTAGCAAATGAAAATTATCTGGGTTTGGGAAACTACAAGGAAAACTTTTGCTGAGTCAGATACTGCCTGTCTGATCCAAAGTCAGGAAAGTCAGATAACTTTGAGAATCAGCACTATTCAATGGCACACACTTAATATGTTAACTTTCCTGCTGGCATAATACATTAGTAATCTTGCATACTTTGTGGAAAGGAAGCATCATTCTTCCTTTTTGCCTTATCTATGGAACCTACAATGTATCCAGTGTATGATCTCCATACAATACTATAGATATCAGTGGCATATATGAATACTTCCCCCATATGGGTTTTAACAGGTATGAAGGTTCTCTAGAGACATCACCACCCAAGACCGCATTTTGTCATTGTTGTAAGAAACAACGCATGAAGGAATTAGAATGCTCTCAGTTCATTTTGTAGTAGGTACTCCCATTAAACATGCATATTGTGCTGAGAAACAGCCATGAATTCCCTTCCAACCACTACTATCAAAGGGCTAGTGGTTAAAAATAGTGAACTCTATACTGGAGAACCAAGTTTGATTCCCCATTCCTCCATGTGAGTGGTGGACTCTTATCTGGTGTTCCCCCACTCCTCCACATGAAATCTGCTGGGTGATCTTGGGCTAGTCATAGTTCTTCAGAACTTTCTAAGCCTAAACTCCCTCACAAGGTGCCAGTTGTGGGGAGAGGAAGAGAAGGAGTTTGTAAGCCACTTTGGGACTTCTTACAGGACAGAAAGGTGGGGCATAAATCCAAACTCCTCCTCCTCTACTTCTTCTTGAATCATAGAATTAGAAAGGGCCATACAGGCATCCTAGTCCAACCCCCTGCTCATTGCAAGATCAGCCTGAAGCATCCTTGGCAAGGGTTTGTCCAGCCACTGCTTGAAGACTGCCAGTGAACCACCACCACCTCCCAAGGAAGCCAATTCCACATCTGGCAGTTTGGAGGTTATGTCCCTTCACATACTCTCCAAGACTATATTAGCCTTTTTTGCATAATTAACTTACAGTCTACTGTGCCCCGAAATTTTGTTCACACACACTGCTACCCAGAAGTGTATCCCTCATCAAGTATGCATACTTATCATTTTCATTATCCAAATGTAGAACTCTGCACTTGCCCTTGTTGAACTGTATCTTGCTCACACCTGCCCACTTTTCCAGAGGGTTCAGATCAGATCATTACTCTTCCCAATGTGGTGTCATCAGAAAAATTTTATATGTACTCCCTCCACCACCTCATTAGGATCATTTATACAAATATTGAATTTACAAGGCCTAGTCTGAGTCCTGTGGTACCCCACTGGAACCTCCCTACAATCAGATATAATGCCAGTGACAACATTATATCTACTAGCATCTAGACATAAAGTTGACCACATTCTTTCAAAGCGTTTTTGATCTGGGTATGTCAACTTAGAATTTTTTTAAAAAATTAAAATACTTAATTAAAGGATTTTCAGAACTGCACTGCTGTTGTTTTGCATTGTTGCTTGTTTTTCTTTAGGGAATGTTGTGCTGCAGTTTTACGTTTATTGTCAGTTACCTTGTGCGACTATATGTACTAAAAGGCAGATCATGATTAGCACATATTTGACCATCTTTTAATCTCATTTTTGAATCTAATTTTCTTGGGTGAACAAAAACTGAGAAATACTTAAATCTTGGAAATGGATCAATTTTTAATGGGCATTTATTTTCTTTCCCATTCTTAAGCCTCTTCTAGAGCCAGTAACTATAACTTATCCATGTAATTTTATGACAGAACTTTGAATAGCCAAAGGTAAGAAATCAATTGTTGCTTTGTACTAATGCACAGTTCATCTGAGTCTTTAGTGAGCACTATGATTGGGAAAAGAAAATAGAACATGAATGAACATTAATCTAACCCAAGAGGTTTGATGTTCCCATTTAATGTTTCAAGAAAAGTTTCACTTTGTAAAAGAACCATTTGGGCCAGACAGTAACTCTGCAGGCTGTTTTGTTTTTTAGAAAGATTCTCCTTGGCTATTAACACCTGATTTGAAAATTAATGCAGCTCTTTCCCTCCCTGCAGTCTTTCTCTTACACACATGGAAGGTCTATCTGTCTCACATATACATGCATATGGCTACTCTCTTTTCTCCCCTCCAAGCTACCTTTTGTCCATTCCAACTTCTTCTCTGGATGATGTATGTATAATTGCACAGCACAAGAACAATACATAATTTCCCCATTTTGTGAAAAGCTGAAAATTATGCCATTGCCATGAAACTAATAATTCTAAATTGAAGATGTATAGATGCTTGGTCTTGACAGCACTGATGTTCAGCAACCACATTTACTGTGACCACCCACACAGCTGAAAATACCAGTGGCTGTCCAGAGTTTAATGAGTTTTTTAAAACAGCATGAGAACAGAAAATCCTATAAAGAAGCACAATTCTTTGCTTATATTTATTTATTTTAGTGCAAAAAATTAAGTACTGAGGAAAGCAGTTTTTTCATATTGAGGAATTATTAATCGAAAAAGATGGTAAATCAACTGCAAAGCTTCAGTCAACTTGAGTTTGGAACTAGTTAGGCACTGCAGTTAGAAGCTGAATTATCATTAGGGAACACTTTTAATTTCATTAGATAGCATGTTTGCCTATGCTAAGCTTAGAAATTTAAGATAATTTTCAAATAAATCCTTGTAAGTCTATTTTAACTGCAAAGAAATGTGTCTCACTAATAATTAATAATGATCTCATTAATAGTTTCACAGATTATGTGCTTATCATCATGTGTTCATGTCCTCTTTTCATTCATATTTCACCTCAATTCTAAACATGTATTCTTGGATGCAAGTCCCTAAAATTTAGATGGGGCTGATTCAATAGAACTGTCCTTGGGTTAGCAGCAGAATTATTGATCAAGTAGTTTTAATCACAACATGATCCTGTGCATTCAATTAAAATGTGATGCTATTAGGTACCTTCAAGAGAGCTGAAACCTTACAACCTTGAACATACTTAATTTCTGTTTATCTCATACATTTTTACCCTATCCTGCTTTCACAAACCTCATAGTGGCATATAGGATTCCCCACCCACCCATATCACCCTCCCAACATGTTTAGGCTTGTCTGCTTAACATCTCCTCTGGAAATATTGTTTTTTACCTTGGATACAGATGGGTTCTGCATACAGAATCTTTCTCCCAAATAATTTCTCTATCTTTTTGAAAGGTCCTTTCACTGCTAACCCCATCTATGGGACAAAATGGCATTTGCATGGATGTTTTGTGCAATCTTTCTGAAGGCACCATATGCAACAATGATGGTAATTAGGAGATGTTCAAATTGAAATTTCTGTTTTCACCAGGACTGATCTATCTTTTAAAGAGACCTAGTTCCTTGTGGCCTTCTTCACAGAGAATGGCAATTGGGCAAGAGACGAGAAAATCCCTTGTTTATTTTCAGATACTTTTTTATTGTGAGGGCAGAATAACTCACATTTTTCTATTTATTTAATTTTCCTAACTTATTTCCTGCCCATCACTGAAATCCCATAGTCTTCTATGTGTCCATGCTAACTACAATGCCTGTGGGATTCCAAAAAATATCTCTGGTTCATGTAAGTCCCTCTTGCAAACTGTATGATTCATCTTTAAAATGCTTCATTGAGAATCAGTCATCTCTTAGATTTGCCACAGTAATACCAGCAAAATGGCCTTTTCTGGCAACTGATCCCTTTGAAAAGTAATGTTTGGAAATACTCCACACATGGATCAGAGCCATCATGTTCTCAGTCCTTGAGCTACAGTGAGTACAAAACAGTCTACCCTCCATGTACGACTCTCTGGAAGATGTGGAGAGGAGTAGCAGTGGAGAAGAGGAGTAGGACAGAAAGTACTAGGCTTCTGAGAGGTGGGGCTTGCTGAAAGGTGAAGATTGCTACTAGCTCTGTTGCTCACTCTCTGGAAGCAGTGGAGAGGAGTAGCAGTAGAGAAGAGGAGTGGATTTATTGAAAACGCAAAATAATTAACTTTTGCAAGTTAGCAACACAGAGAGAATTTCAAGAAGCCTAAGAGTTATACAGAGGTGAAGGATAGATGGTAATAGCAGAAGTCATTGCAGGATAGGGTGATATTTACCAGATTCAGAAGATGAAAATCTAATGAGGCATTGTCCAAAGCTACATTGGATGCAGAAAAAAATGATGTCGGGTACAGCTCTGGTTTTCTTTTTGGAGGGCTTTTCTCAAAGCCAAATCTTTTAACAGTGTGTTTTAAACAGGGTTTTTCCCCCTTTGCTCTGGCTGTGTGCTTGCCCCAGGCTTCTGAGAGGGGGGCTTGCTAAGAGGTGGGGCTTGCTATTAGCTCTGTTGCTCATTCTCTGGAAGCAATGTAGAGGAGTAGCAGTGGAGAAGAGGAGTGGGACAGAAAGCACTAGGTGAGCTCTGGTTTTCTTTTTGGGGAGCTTTTCTGAAAGCCAAATCTTTTAACAGTGTGTTCTTAACAGTATGTTTTCCCCCTACTTTTCTTTGTTCTGGCCACGTGCTAGCTCCCCACTTCTGAGAGATGGGGCTTGTTGAGAGGTGGAGCTACAGTGAGTACTATTAGCTCTGTTGCTCACTCTCTGGAAGCAGTGGAGAGGAGTAATGGCACATGCAGTTGTTTTACTCAATAAGGATGTATCTTTTGAGGAATAGTAGAAGGTATGTTGGAATTTGGACAAGGGGCCAGGGTTTCAACCATTAGGTCTTGTCCTTGGAGTGGAGAAAGCAGGAGCTTGGCTAAGCGGTAAGGGAAACTCTTTTTGGGTGACTAGTGCTCCTCTTCCTAGTGGGGTGCCATAGGATTCTGTTCTGGGCCCAGTGCTATTCAATATTTTTATCAATGACTTGGATGATGGAATAGAGGGCATGCTAATCAAAGTTGCAGATGACACCACATTAGAAGGAGTAGCTAATACCCTAGAGGACAGAGTCAGAATTCAAAATGACCAGGACAAATTACAGAGCTGGGCCAAAACAAACAAAATGAATTTCAACAGCGATAAACATAAGATACTATAGGTAGGCAGAAAAAAATGAAATGCACAGATGTAGGATGGGTGACACCTGGCTTGACAACACTACATGCAAAAGGGATCTGGGAGTCTTAGTAGTCCATAAACTAAACATGAGTCAGCAGTGTGATGCTGTGGCCAAGAAGGCCAATGTGATTTTGGGCTGTATCAATAGGCATATAGGGTCAAGATCGAGGGATGTAATTGTACCTCTCTGTTCTGCATTGGTTAAACCTCATCTGGAATATTGCCAGTTCTGGCACCACAATTCAAGAAGGATATTGACAAGCTGGAACGGGTCCAGAGGAGGGCAACAAAAATGATAAAAGGTCTGGAATCCATGCCCTACAAAGATAGGCTTGGGGAGCTGGGGATGTTTAGTCTGGAGAAGCAAAGGTTAAGGGGAAACATGATAGCTATGTTTAAATATTTAAAGGGATGCCATGTCAAAGAGAGAGCAAGCTTGTTTTCTGCTGCCTCAGATACTAGGACATAGTGGATTCAAGGCAGGGATGGAACAAGGGGGAACTGTGCCTGGGGCACGTGCATGCCCTGTGCCCCTGCCGCAGCACCCCTCGCCTCGGAATGCCCCCGCCATGCCCAGGCCACACCCCCACACTGACACACACTTGGGGTGTTGTACCCCCCCCCGTCCCATTGGCACTACGCCACTGATTCAAGGTGCAAGAAAAGAGATTTCACCTAAACATTAGGAAGAACTTCCTGACCATCAGGGCTGTTCAACATTCAGGGCTGTTCAAATTCACTGCCTCGGAGAGTTGTGGAATCTCCTTCTTTGGAGGTTTTTTAACAGAGGCTGAATTAGATTTGTTGAAGGGAATTTTGATTCTTGAAATCTTAGACCCCAAAAATCTTTTGGTCGCTGAAGTCCTACCAGACTCAAAACTAAGTATTTTACTGGACCAATATGGCTACCCTCTGAAGCTATCTACTTGCTACAAAGTGGCTCTACTGTCTCCCTCCTAACAATGAGTTGGATTTCATGGAGGATTTCTGTGGACAGAATAAAGGAGTGATTTCTACCAGTTTTCTGCTCTCACAACAGAGTTTTGTCCCTGGTTCCTGGTGGTTCTTTATCTTCCAGGAGCAACATATTAGAAAGATTTGAGATTGCAGCAGCAAGAGAAGAAGGAAGTTGTCCTCCATAATATGGAAATTTCTTCCATACACAGAAATCACTGTTGGACTGAAACAGATGATTTGAGATTACATCCTGTTGCCAAAGCAACCTGTACTACTATCTGCCACTCATTTTCTACACCATTAGTAGGCTTTTGGACTGGGGGATAGGTATGTTGACAACTGCTCTTCATAACAGTTTGTGACAGGATCAGTTTCTGGACAACAAATAATGCTGTAAGCTCAGGGAGTAAGCTGTTTCCAGTGCATCTTACAGTGCAACAAACCTACAGCTTCTCATTTCATATCTGATTCTCTCCCTTTATTATGACAAACAGTAACCATTAAAGAAACAACTTCAGCAATTAACAATTTAAAGCATCAGATAAAAAATAATGTCACTGCAATAGCCATGACAGGTTGTTGATGATTTCTGTCCATTCCCTTCTAGTTTATTCTGACTCCACTAGGCTCAGACCAAGATATTTTGAAGACAAAATGTGTAAATAAATAGGTTGTAAAGTATGGAACAATTTCCAGAAAACGGACTTTGTATTTGATAAAAATTTATATAATCCTCTGCCTTGCCACACACCTACACCATTTATGACATACAAAGGAGAAGCAAGACATCGCTACGTAAGAGACTGGAGTATTAGGAAAATGGTTCTCATTGCATTGGAAAGTGTGCAAGAAACTGAATGGAATCCCATTACATACAAACTACAAGAGGGTTGAAAAGATTAATGTGGTACAACTGTTTTTAGTTAACCAAACGTTTGAGAAAAAGAAAAACACAGCAACATAGTAAAATATTTAAATATTTATGTGAGACCAGACAGGTTTTTTAAATAAATCACAATAACACTTGTATATCCAAAAAAAGTCTCATGTGTACCCTACAAACACAGAATTCTGGTGTAAAGTATAAAAATAACACAAAGCTGCAAAGGTCTGATTCAATGCATTGCATTCAAATGCAACACCTACAAAAAACCACTACTACCATTTCTTCTCAATCACAAAATTATGAGTATGCCAACTTTTTCTCAAGGTGATATGGATGGAAGCTATCACATGCCAAAAGGGAATTAGCATTCATGGATGTGTGGATATTTAATCCTTTTCTAATTTCAACATCAAGAAAATTAATTTTACTACATCAGATGTCATCTCAAATTTTATGGTCTCATGTATGGTATTAATAAAATTTCCAAATGATTCAAGTGATTCCTCTAAACCACTCCATATTATGAAGATATCAACCAAATATCTCCTATTTAAAATAATCTTATCCCTAAATATACTATTCTCCTGAAGGACGTCTAGTGTGTAATAACAGCCCTGATTTTACAGATAGTTGCACATTTTAATAGAATAATTTAAGGTTAGAGGTTATTCCTCTAGAATCCTTAAGCAACCTTTTTTTAAGGTTAGGAACACTATTAACACCTGAGGTAAAGGACAGACAGAGAGAATGGCTATTCATTTAAAGTACAGGTGTCAAACTCACAGCCCTCCAGATGTTATGGACTACAGTTCCCATCATCTCCATGCCAGCATGATGCTGGCAGGGGATGATAGGAACTGTAGTCCATAACATCTGGAGGGCCGCGAGTTTGACACCTATGATTTAAAGTATAATGGGGTTTATCAATCTGTCAGAGATATTGAAGAAAACTTGGCACATACTCACTTACATTTCTCAGTGTAGGTTGAAACCCTTGTTTATTTTTAGACATGGAAAAAAATAGGGGATATTTTAGCTCACAGCAAAGTACCTTGGGCAGCTTCAGATATATCCCAAATATTAGAGATGAGAAGCCCTTAAAGGAGTTTCCCAAGTGAGAATTGCAGGGTTTCTACTAACTGTTTAAAAAGCAATGTGTTCAACCACTCTTTAAATGATTTTTTAAAATAATTATTTTGTGAATTGTAGTATTAAAGGTGATTTATGCTATCAAATGCTTATGTCACACGAGGTTATTTGGTATGACAAGAAAAACAATTAAAACAAGAATCTGCAAATATAAAAGCTGCATCAGATAGGGGAGATTACAAGTTCATTTGGACAAACACTTGTTGACCTTGAAGTGTACAGATAATAAACTAAGATTCTGATTAGAATATAACTGCTCCAGCACTTCAGTTGCATTTGATTAAAAATGAGCGGGGTGTTGGACTTTCACTTTGTGGACAATAGTTCCTTATGGACTAAATAAAGAAATCGTCTGGATGCCTGGCTATGTGGGAAATACTGGATGATAGTTATGATTTATTTATTTGTTTACATTACTTATAGCCCATCTTTCCCATGCAGACTCAAGCAGTCACGGAGCTACAAGGGGGCGGGGGTGTGCCGTGCACCGGGCGCATGCCTGGGGGGCACAAAAATCACCCCAGGCCCCTCCCCCTTTCCCCCCTGAACCCCACCCCCTTCCCCCACCCCCTTCCCACACTTACCTTAGTTCCTTTCCTTTTTCAAAACTTTTTCAGGCTGCAAAAGGTCTGTTCTCAGTGAAAACGGCCTGAGCAACTACAGTTCCCAGGAGACCTTGGGGCTCACAAGGTCTCCTGGGAAGTATAGTTCCTCAGGCAGTTTTTACTGACAACAGGCCTTTTGCAGCCTGAAAAAGTTCTGAAAAAGGAAAGGAACTAAGGTAAGTGTGGTAAGGGGGGAGGGGGTGCCGTGGGGGGGGGGCAGAAAATGGAGAATGCTCACCAGGCGTAGTTTGGCCTAGCTACGCCTCTAGACTCAAGGTGGATTATAAATAGTGAGTCAATACAATCAGCAAAATGGGACATTTAATAAACAGTGCATTAAGACTGTAGAAGTCTAGAACTAACCCGACAGAACTGAAACATAGCATAAATATGCTTACTTGTACATTAATCATCATGAACATTACATCAGATCCTACTTACAGTAAGAGATGCACAGCAGTATAGACCAATGTTCCTAATAATTTGTATAAATTTGTGATCCATTTTCTGCAGTTCTAACCCTATTTTCTTTTGTTGTCAAAACAGAGCTTACTTCTGGTTTTCAAGGCAAGAGACAGTTTGCCTGCCTCTGCATCACAACCCTAGACTTCCTTGGTCATCTCCCATTGATCTGAGATTTGATGAGATGAGGTTAGCCTGGGCTATTCAACCCTGTTACCTGTGCAGAAGATCCCTCTTAAATAATTCAGTTTTGCATAGTTTCCAGAAAGCAAGGAGAGTGGGAACCATTCTGATTTCCTCAGGCAGGCTATCCCATAAGATGGAAGCCACAATGAAGAAAACATGTATACAGGCAGCAGTTGATTTTGCTCATTTATAGGTTGCCATCACAGCAGACCCTGCTGGCATGAGTGAAAATGACTTGGCAGAGCATTGTGGGAGAGGTAATTCCACAGTCAGGAGGGACTACAGCCACGAAAAGATTTGTATGTGACAGCCAATAGCTTAAATTGAGCCCAGTAACAAATGAGCAGCCAATAGAATGTCTGCAGAATGGGAGTAATATGCATACACTGTCTAGCTCCCAATAATAACCAATCCACAGCATTCTCTATCAGTTGGAGTTTCTGAACTGACCTTGAGGATTAATGTACAGTAGCCTAGTCTTGATATTATTGTGAATTTAGGTGGCCAGATCAGCCATATCAAGGTGAGAGGCATCAGTGTCTGAGCTGACACTGGAGGCCTGGGTGTTAGAAAAGGTGAGCATCATCATTCCCTGCTCACCTGCAATGCTGCCACCTTGGTGGTGGGGTGGTGGTAGAGGTCAGGTCCCTCTCCTATGTATTATAGTGTTTATGAAAATATTACTTTTAGAAATTATGTGAGGAAGACTACCATAATTGCCAAAATGAGTATGGCTTTCATGGTATGTGTATGTGTTAGGTGAGAGAGAAGAACAAGAACAATGTTGGTTCTTTTATGATACACATTTTTGCATATTTTTACAATGTGTAGTGTTATATTTATATGTGATACGCTGCAGTATTTTATGTTCGTTTTGAACTTGACTGTTTATGGAGGGCAGAATTCAGATTTTTCTGGGATGAGGGGTTGATTTATTAAAGACATCTGACTGATTTTATATAGATGTATTAGAATTGTCGCTCCCTTACCCCTTTTTCTTTACCTAATTTGTCTTCTCTGGGTGTTTTTTACCCCCTTTGTCCTTTTTTAATTACTACTGCTTTTTGCCCAATATATTTTTCAGGATTCTAATTACAAAGGGGTGCATAACATATATGAGAAGTACTTGCACTGTGGAAACTTAATCTTCCCTAGCACGGCAAACAGAATTCTCACAGTAAGGTATGTTAGAAACATGGTTGGCATCCATCAGTACTGATGTCACTGTCAATACAGAAGGGAAAAAATGAAGCAGACAGAATTGGCAGGCAAGATGCCAAAATATAGACTAGGACATTGTGCTCTTTAGTACCTGTTTAGACAGGGGGCTCCTTCAACATGACAACTATTTTATATCATACAGGGCCACACAAAAAACTGTAGAGCTGGTTCACACATACTGTTTTCTTCTGAAAAGGCCAACCAAAGTGACTTACCTTCTACTGTGGAATGCAAAGTGAGCTCTTTTGTTTGGTCACAATTCAATTGTTTGCAAATATGAAAGAGAGGGAGGCTGGGTAAGATTTCTACAGGATGAAAAAACTGAAGGGAAAGTGACCTCGGCGTGAGCACAATCTTTTTCGTTTGGAAAATTTCTGATTCAAGTTTTAAAAACCCATTTTTTTTTGGTAAAGCTGAATCTTTATTCAGTTTTTGGGATTTAGCAAATGGCAGTGAGGGATGGTGGAGAGAGCTTCAACTGAATGTGGGACTTCCATCCAGCATTCATTTAGAACTTTTCTTTCCCCTCTGTGGTTTCCCAAGTCTATGTAGACCTGGAAAACTTGGTGAGGGAGAGCGAGAACTGAACTCTGCACTCCCTGCCGCCATTTCCCAAGTCTTAGACCTTGGAAACTGCAGTGAGGAGAGCTTAGACTGAATTCTGCCTTCCAGTCCAGCATTCAGGTGAAGCTCTCCTCTCCCTGCTGCCATTTCCCAAGTCTATGTGGGACTAAGAAATAGTGGGAAAAGATTCAATTGAATGCTGGAATCCAGCATTCAGTTGAAGCTCTTTCCCCCTCTCAGTCAAAAAAGCTGAATCATGTTTGACTTTTTCAGCACCAAAGCTATAGCCTTGGATTTTTTATTGTTAATTAAAAGCCCCCCCCCCCCCTTATAAGGTCACCTTATTATGACCTTTCAACCTCAAAAATAGTTCTGTGAATCAGTTATTTAATGAGTAATACACATTTCAAACTCTAATTCTCAACAAATTGAACATTTTTTTTGCCATCAAGTCACAGCAGACCTATGGCAACCCCCCTTGGGTTTTCAAGGCACGGGACATTTGAAGGTGGTTTGCCGTTGTGTTATGTTCCTGTTATTCCTTGAATGTTTCCCATTCAAGTGATAGCCAGGGTTGAGAGTGAGAGTGTGTGACTGACCAAAGGTCACCCAGCAAGCTTCCATGCCATGAGCGGAGATTTGAACCTGGGTTTCCCAGATCCTAGGCTGACATCTTGACCACCCCATCATGCTGGCTTTCAAATCCAATATATATTCAAAATATATGCCACTTCCTTTTATAACCTGCATTAATATATTGACTGCCATACATCAACTTGGTGCACATTCTTCTCTTTTCTTATTCAACTGTGTTTTCTCCATGCCAGGATTCTTTAAAGTCATTGTTTAAAATACTTTGCTGAAGTTGCACAAAGACAGCACTAATATTTTGTGTCAGGCCTTGCAACTGCCACACATTAAACTCTCTTGCCAGAATTTTACACAGATAGCAACATTTTCAGTATACTTTGAGGTTGCCTGTTCCTTTCTAGTTTCTTCTATGAGAAGAAAACTATTGCTATTTAAAATTGCATTGGTGGTGAATAAATACAGACAACTGTAGGCTACCTGAGCTTATCTAAGAGGTGTTCTGTCATGAAGTGCTTGTGGTGGCTGCTATAATTGTAAGTATTACGAAGATGCTGTCATACTGAAAGAATAGTCATTGAGATTACTTTCAATTTCTGTCACAAGCTGTATTTATAAAAGAGGCAGACTTCCATTACATATCACTGCCATCAAGTGGATAAAAAATGTAACACGCGTTTCACCTTGACAGTAACAGTCGTTTGTACTTTCACAGCCCCTTAATATTATTTTTGAAACATTAATTAAGCCTAACATCCATGTGAAGCAAGCAGTGCTTTTTCAGCAGTTGGTTTATGGCACCTGTGTAGCAGTTTGCAGCACTCTGTCAGCACAGAAAAAAACAGTTTTCAGTTTCAGCCAGTTGCTGCCATGACCTAAATGAGTGGGCTAGTCCCTGAATCACATTGTATAGTTCATTCAGTGAAGAGAGATGGACAATTCCATGCTGTAGTTAAGGGGAACATAAATCCCACCCAGCAAAGCCACCCCCACCATGCCTTCCCTCAGCTCCACATAAAGAACTTGTACTAGTTTACCTAAACATTTTATGTAAATGGAACTATCCTGTTAATAAGTCATATTCACAGGTACTAGGCAGGAAAAATGGCGAAGTCATTGCCTTCATGCCCTGCTTAGAAGCTTTCCAGAGGCATTTGGTGAAAATGGTGTGCTAGACTACATCTTGCTGGAGCATTCATTTTACAGAAAGCAGTAGGGTCAAATTAGACAACATGTAGATCATGGATGTCTATCTTCTCAAGATGAAACACAGTTGTGCATTGCTGCATTTCAGATAGAGCCACAGAAAGAAGGGAAAGGTTTCACTAATCCACAATGTTGCTGATGACTGCTTTATCTTTTTTTTCTTAAAGTATAATAAACAGCATGAAGGATGCAGTTTCTATGATCAAAACTGTGCTTAGGTAAAAAGTTTGATACCCTTTCTGCACAACTCATTGCAGCCCTAAATTGTAAATTTGACTTAAGAAAAACGTCTTGTTTGGCCCTAAGTGACAAGTGACTTGGTCAAGTGTGCAAGCTATGTTCAAGGCAGAGAGAGGATCTGAATCTCTAAACCACTAGTTTGTTCTTGAATTTACAGCATGGTGTTCCATTCTCTGAATGATTTATCATGTGCAGTATTTCAGCACTTATAATAAAGACAAATTCAGGCAGCCTTCCAAAGGAAGCCATATTATTATTTTATGATCATTGTTATTATAACTTAAGACATAATTGCCTAAGGGTGAAATGTGTGGCAATGACTCACTTCCAACCAGGACTTAGTTCCAGCCAAGTTGTGCATGGAAGTAAGTCCTGCATGGTGATTGGCCCTTCTGCAGGAGGTGAGGCTCTATGAGGCCACCAGCCCACTGTCCATCGCCACAGCATGGTGGATTCAAGGGTGCCAGTTTTCCAGGCAGGTTGGCTGTGGGGGGGGGGCAGTTAGTGGGAGAGCCGAGGGGAGTAGGAGCCTGGGGAGGATAGGAGCCCAGGGGGTTGCAGCTGGCACTAGGGGGACAGGGGAAAGAAAGGCAGGAGGGGTTGCTCCCCTCAGTGGGTGCACTTAACCCACAAACTTTTATAGCACCCATTGTATTTTTTATTCAGTGGACTTTACTGCTAGTTCATTTATAATCCACCTTTCCCACTGAGACTCAAGGCACATTACAAGAACATTAAAAACTTTTCAGTCAGTAAGTGGATTAGAAAAGATGAACATCAATCAATTAATAAGCAGATACGATATTGTAACAACATCTAACAACAAAGATTCCTAATAAGAGAAAACAATTCAGTTAGGCCAAAAGAGTAGAACTGTGGGGAGGGGGACTAACACATACAAACAAATCTCTTCAAAGCAAAGAAAATCAGTGTAGGAGGAATTTTATCCCTAATAAAAGTCACCTTTTAAGGTGATCCATTAGCTTTGCCAGAGTGCCCTACTGAACAATTTTGTTTTACTCATTTTGTGAAATGATAGAAGCAGGGTGGCCTTCCTAGTAGCCTTAGGCAGACTCTTTGTAGGAATCACTACAGATAATATCCATGGGCAGAGAGAAGCAATCCTGTAGGTATGTACATTCAATGCCTTTAAGTCTTTGTAGGCAATGTCTAGAACGTTGACTGGAACCTGATAACTGATCCATAACCAACAGAGTGTCTAAAGCAATTGATATTCAGATTGCCCTGAGTGCCCAATAGTTGCTGGCATTGTGTAACCTGAGCTGCAGACATCACTTCATTAGGTAACATATAATTAACTTGTGAATTCTCTGTTGCAAAACATGTTGATGGCCACTATGCTAGGGTTGCCAGAATTCTACTGGCCACTGGCAGGTATGGTGAAATGCCTTCTATTTCATTATTTGTGCTAAAGTTTGCAACCCCAAGGGATAATTGTTGGGGTTGCAATCTGTGCCAACTCAGAGGCTGTAAAAAAATTCAGAGAAACAAGCAAAGATGAGTTATTTCCCTAGTGCACAACCTTTCACTATGATAGAAATGTCCAGGACAAAGGAGCACAGTGGGCATTCTGAGTGACACCTAAACCACAGAATGGAATACCCAGGTGAGAACTGACACATGCAAAGAAAAAGAGTCTGGGGGAGTGGGAGAGGGAGGCAGATAATAAAACTATAGTTTGTTGAATAAAGAGACATTTTATACAAATTCAGGAGCAGGAAAGAATCCATCTTAACTCAAGAGAGCAGCCATGAGTGTATAGTCCTGACAAAGAAAAAGGATGATCCCCAGTCATTGAAACCAAGGTAAAAAATAAGTCTAAAGGATTGATTAGCCTATCTCTTGTTACCATCTGAGGACATAAGTGTATGCTAGGGATACAGAGGATGTGTTTATTTCTGTTCCAGAGGATGTGTTTATTCCTAACTCTAACCCTAACCCTTTCTCTGTCTGTTGTGTTTATTTATGCATTGTGTAGTTTACAGCCCTATCCAAGAGGCAGGCAGGTGACAACAATGTCTCAGCCGTGCCCCCCACTGCTCCCATAGAGGCTTCCCAGTAGCGTGGGGAGGCTTGCAAAGTGAAAAAACTTTCCTGCCACCAAAGGTCCCCTGTGGGGCTCAATGGACTTACACTACCTTTTTGGTGGCATGTCTAAAGTGCCAGCCACCAGCATAAGGCAGAAAATGGCCAGGAGGAAGCCAGCTAACATTGGCTCCTCCTCTGGCTATGCCCTCAGCCCACCCCCACCATGCTGGCGGCGGGGTGCTGTGCTGCTGGTGTGACATCCAGCACAATATCCCAGCACCAAGGAGGGCTGTGGCAGCTCTACGTCAGCAGATTCACCCCTCTGCTGGGGCAAGTGCCCCTGGGAGAGCAGATCTGCTGGCGTGGCCATGCACTGCTCCCATGGGCAAATTCAAAAAAACCCCTTTGGATGGGGTCATTAGTGTAGTTATTTATGTTTTCATTTTAAATTCTCCCTCTGTGGACCACGTTACACCCCATTTACTCCACACTTACCTGGAATTGAAAGGGGAAGACCCAAAATCAATGCTATAGTCTTAAAGAGAGGATCCTGAATTAGGAGTCTCAAATCTGGATACTAGGGTTTTCAACTGAGTAGGGAAATATCTGGATGGGGGGGGGGCTTGGGGGGGTGGCACCTGAGGAGGATAGGGTTTGAAGAGTTAGGAACTTTTATGAGTTATAATGCCATAGGGGCCACCTTCCAAAGTGGCTATTTTCTTCAGGTGTACTGATCTCTATAACCTGAAGATACTTGTAATACTGGGAGATCTCCAGCTACTACTTGAAGGCTGGCATTCCTGCCAGAGATTCGAGTTGACTAAGGCCCCTTCCGCACACGCAAAATAATGCGTTTTCAAACCACTTTCACAACTGTTTGCAAGTGGATTTTGCCATTCCGCACAGCTTCAAAGAGCACTGAAAGCAGTTTGAAAGTGCATTATTCTGCATGTGTGGAATGAGCCTAACTTCCTCATTCACTGAAATAGGTTCATGTGAGACCCACTTCAACACAGCCACTTCTTCAGATAGGCTGTAACAACTACAAGTAGCTATGCTAGCTAAACAGGCCCTCCATGGTCACAGGCATAAAACATTAGAATATTAAAGGAAGGAGAAAAAAATGAAAAGAAACCTTTCCCCTTCACACTCTGTTTAATAATGTCCAGATATATCTGTCTGGCTTCTATTGGCATTTTTTTCCCTTCCAGGTTCTCCCCAGATAACTTCCACTTTAATTCATTTTCTTCAATGCATTTCCCCAAAATGTTTCTTGTCCTCCTGGGTAGCTCACAAATCATTTCAGTTAATTTCTTCCAAAATGATTTTCCCTAAAACATTTTATTTCCTTCTAAATGCCCCCAAATAATTTCCCTTTTAGTTAATCCCAATTCATTTGTCACAAAAATTCTTCTGACATCCTTCCAAAAATTACTTCACTAAATAATTAATGCACATTTTTTCAAAAAAAATCCTGTGTGGGATTTCGGCACAAACTGTGCAAAAAGCCAGCTTTGCAGCACCAGTATAATCATAGGCTATACTATAGGCATCTATTAGGTCAATAGAATTACTGTTAATGTATGCCTCTGGGCAAGGTCTCAAGAGAAAGTTCATATGTGAAAGATAGCACTTACTTTCTGCTCCAGTATCATATCCTTGCTATATAATTGATGATTGGGTGAATATGGCTTGTTCTCCTCACATGTTGTTTTCACACATATCCTTTCCCTAGTCTCAGAACTGTCCAAAACATTGCAGCACATTCATAGCTAGCATTCCTCACTAGTTGAAGCTGCCACATTTCCATTGGGGCTCTAAGAAACATGCGGAAAATAAATCACAGAAGCATACATAACTATGTTGTCTAAGCATCTCTGCATATTAGACATGCTGTATAAGAACAGTTCTATTTATGTCCAGTTTTTCACCTACTTACAAAGATCATTTTCTTTAAATGACTGATTTCCCTTAGGCTAGTATGTTTGCATGGTGAGAGATCCAGCAGAAAGAAATCAGGATCACTTAGACATGATGATGTGATAGTGCTCATTAAAATCTACTTTGAGCCAAGAGGAATCTTAAGTGGTCAGATCCAGAAAGGGCAAGCAATAGAATCTGGGTTCTGGAGCTCTACTATATTTGTGATGTGCTATCAACTATTTTCTCATTTTTAAATCAAACATTTTGTTAGCCTAAAAGGAAATCATACTTTTTTTTTTTGGGGGGGGGGGGAGGGAATGTAAAACTTCAAAAAAATTCAGTGGGGAACATTCCTTATAGGCTTATACAGTTTCCTGGGCTTCAGCTAACAGCAACTGTCTTTATAAATGAAATCATTTCAGAGTAGGCTTAGCAATGACACATCTCTTTAAAAACAGGTTTATAGATTCAGGATTGACAGCTGTTTGGAAATTCCTGTCTGGGAATCCTGTCATCAGCCATCACCCTAAATGTACATAGAGTACAAGCTTTTTGGCTACTAACCCTTATATCCATCTGTTAAGTTCATGTTCTGCCAAGTCATAGGAGTTTATATTGTTCCCAGGGCTGTGGGTGTCAGGCTGTGATTGGTTTAGATAAACATTACATATATAGCACTGAAAATGTCATCTCTTCTGCAGCATTTTTCGCCATGCCAGAACTGAACAACTGTATTTCATTTCCTGCATACATTAACTGTTATATTTTATACTGATTATGTTAATTCTAGAGATTTTGCTGTAGACACTGACTAAAAAATAGACCCATTGAAATAAGTATGGTTTCATCCCCCTCCCCCCAAAAGGCCAGCATTAGAACTGCTGTGAGATTCAAGAGTACTTAAAAAGATACTTAGAATTTATATATATTTTTCTACAGTCTCGTCTGATATTCAACAAACAGCAATACACAGTCTTGTTAATTTACAATTTCTTAGTATAGGATGATATTCCTTTATTTATTTTGCATTCCTTGTAAATGTTGAAATTCAGTCAAAGACATAGAAAAATAACATGACTTCCATGAGCATGAAAAATGAATTGCTAAATCATGAGTGACACTCCACAAACTGTACTGGGGGAAATGATATATTAAATCAGCTGGTATATGCTAAGAACAGAGTAGTTTGGGAAAAAAATAATCAGGTTTGAACTATGGATAATTCATCAATCAAAATAATGGAAGATATATTAACAAAATCTAAGGTGAGCATTACCAACCAATTAAGAAAGCTTAGAAGTAAATGAAATATTAAAATGAAATAAATCTTGTGATATATCTCTGGTCTCTTTGCCTGTGAGGAGGCTTACGCACTTTTCCCCTCCATCCTATCATATAGGGTAGGGTGCCACGACTCAAACTCTATCCTTCCCTCTCTATCGTCAGTTTTCTCTACCATAAGAAGTCTCAAAGCAGCTTCCCTTCCCACAACAGGCACCTTGTGAGGTAGGTGGGGCTGAGAGAATTCTGAGAGAATTATCACTGGTCCAAGGTCACCTAGCAGGCGTCATGTGGAAGAGTGGGGAATCAAACCTGGGTCTCTAGATTAGCATGCACTTGACAGCACCATGCTGGCTCTCAAAGAGATTTTTATTTACTAATGAACAGGTCTAATTTATAGCAGCATGGAAACCTAAGGAGCTCATAACAAAACATTAGCAGAGACTTTGAAACAAATATTAGCCAAGCCAGACTTCACTCCATTTCTCCCCAGTCACTGTTCCCTGGCTTGTGCACAGAATATGTAAAATGTTTTAAGCAGTGGTGGGATTCAGCAGGTTTGCACCACTTCGGCTGAACCATTTGTTAAAATGATGCTTGCAAACAACCAGTTGTTAAATTATTTGACTCCCACCACTGGTTTTAACTCTTTCCCTTTCTGATCTAACCTGGAATTGGTTTTGAGATCCCACATGTACTGCTCTGGAATTATCCCTGATCATAGCAAGACACACACTGTCAGTTTCTATGACCCATACTCCAGATCTAATTCAAGGTATGTACAGACTGATCTATCTTGCTTCTTCCTAGAAGGTGGGCAATTTGTCATTTAAATGCTGTTCATAATGGGAAAATAATTCCTCTCAGCCTGAAATCTGAGGATTTATTGTTTTGTTCCAATGGAAGAGGGTATCCTATCTGGGGGCAGTATCTGTTATATATTAATCAAAACATTTCCTAAGTAAAACAAATTTTTGCTGAAATATACTTTTGGTTTTCCTTTGAGGTATCAAAATCTTATATTTCTACAATTGGAAAAAAAGTTTAGAAGACCTTTCATTCAAGAACTGGAGAATCCCCCTCATATTGTTCAATTTTGGATCAGTATGGCTTCCTACTCTCATGAATCTTGCAGTATTCTCTTTAAATATTGTTCTGCTGGAACCATTCATTCCATTACAATAGAGGGAAAGTTTGACTATTCCTTAACTATTTTTCACAGTATCCAACTATTAATTAATCTAGCCCAGTATTATTCCTTGGGATATTACTGCAGCTTCAGCATAGGAATTCATGCATGCAAGCCACGTGCTCCAGTACTGATCTCCAATCCTCCATTCCATAACCTGAAAAGAACCCTGAACCAGAACAAAAAGCATAGCAACATTTTGTAGACTAGAGAAGAAGATATCTGGAGAACAAGCAGGCAAGTGGGTGGAGTTGTAAGATGTGGCAACATGATATTTGCCACTCAGTAGATTTTGGTGATGTACCATGGAATATAAACATGAAACACAATATTGGCATGGGTGGTGGGTCAGTCCTGTGAGGCCCAACATAGTTGTGAGACTGCTAGTAGAAGTGCAGGCCTTCAAACCACGAGGTCAAATAAGACTGCCAGGTCTCAGTTGGGAAATACCTGGAGATTTTGGAGGTGGAGAATGAAGAAGGCAGAACTTTGATCCATTGTGCAAAATGGCTATTTTCTCCTGATAAATTGATACCTTTTGCCTGTAAATCAGTTGTAATAGATCAAATCCCCACTACCACCTTAGCCAGGTTTCAGAACACAAACTAACCAGGTTTGAGGGAAGGCCTCCCCATTGCTTGCCTGGCAGATTCCATTTCTGGTGCTCATTCTCCCCATTAATCTGCGTTCCAGCAGGACCTGGTTGCAAGTGGCATAGACCCCATTAACACGGTTCAGAGCTGATCCAAGGGGAGGGATGAGGGTTGAAACCCTGACTCGTTTCCCGCCCTGGAGTGTGATGCGGAATTCGGGCAACCAATCAGTGCTGCGATGCGCGTGCAGCCTATCCTTGGTTTCGTTTCTGCTTTTGTGATCGGCCAGCAGAAGGGGACGCAAGTGTTAAACATTCAAATGTATAACTTTGAATCGTTAATGATTTACACAGGTAACGATTAACTGTTTGCACAGTTAAACAGTTAAATGTTAAACTTTTACATGCTTTTTTTTAATCACGCCCCTACAATGTACATTTCCACAGTGGGAAAAGGTCCCACCCTTTCAAGGCATGCCAGCCAATCAGGGGAGACCGGCGAAGTGAGCTCGCCTGGTAGTGGGGATTGCTAACAGTTCTGCAACCGGGTGTGTCTGCTGTGTGCTCACTGCGGTGGGGAGGAAGAAACTTCGATGAAGAGGACACGGTTTCACAACAAACAGGTTTGGATCTGCATGCAAATTTCAAGTGGGGATTCGACCAGAGTTGGAGATCTCCAGCAACTGCCTGGAGGCTGGCAATCTAGGGTCAGAAGGAGCTGAGGAGCCAGGCAGAGAAGAGGTTGAGTATACTAGGTAAGAAGGAAGCCTGGACAAGGAATGGAGCGGGGTGGCCCCTCAGAAGGCTATCCTATACCCTCTAGCAATACTTACCTGGAAACTCAGAGGTAAGGAGGAAGGAAAGTAGACCAGTGTAAAGGAGAAGGTGGTAGAGGATCCACAGGGAAAACCCAGCTTGTATGAAAGAGAAAAAATGACAAAGAGTTGAGTAAATAAATAGGGAAGAGCCACAAGGGGAAGTTTGAAAGCCAAAGAGGCCAAGGGCTTTAATTTGGGGCCCCTGATAATTTAGTGGTGCTGATGGTGCACAGGGCTGGGGTGAGTGGATAGCCTTGGGAAAGTGAACTGAGTGGGAGACAGGAAAGTGGTTCATCAGCAACCTCCTTTCGTGGATTCGTCCAGTTAAAAATTTAAAAAATCCCAGAGCATTGCAAACGCTCTGTCATGCCCTGATTGGACGGGAGGGTCCACGTCATCAGGCGGCGGGAAAATTGCGAACACAGCAGCCAATCAGGACACCCCCTGAACGGATCATGGGGAGTCCTGCCTGGCTGCTGCGCGGCTGCCAGCGCTCAATTCAAGAAGGGGCAGAAGCTGCGGTGGGGAACATGACCCCGCGCTGAAAAGGTCCCGCAGCAGACAAAACTGGTAAGTCTCCACATTATTTTTAGAGTGGGGAAATGCCATTTAATAGGATCTTGAGCAGACCTCCTTAGGATAGTGAAACTTCTTCACATAACAAGTTGAACCCGAATCTCTGGGCCTTTCCCCACTTACCGTAAGCCCCGCGCTACTTGAGGAGAGTAGCGCGGGGTTCCTCCTCCCTCCTCACGGCAGGGGCAGCCAATGCGCAGCTGCCCTGACGCTGCCGCTGTCGCGCCCCCTTAGCGCGTGGCATCCCAGGCGCTCTTCCGAACGGCGCCTTTTGATGACCCCGCACACAGCGCGGGGTCGTGGGGACGCCTGGGAGGGCGCCTGGGATGCTGCGCACTGAGAGCAGCGTGCGGCATAGGGGGGATGGAAGGGAGTGGGGAAAGGCCCTCTATCTCATAACCCCTATGACCCTGATAAAACTTGACTAGACAATTCAATGTCTAAGCCAAGAAGATACCTTCCCCTAAGATTGCACTGAACATGCCAAAAAGAAAGAGATCACAGAGACAAATATGATACACATCTCAAAAGTTTCAGCCCTACGCATACATGATTAGCTAATCTTGTACTGTCATGTTGAAAAGTGGTGAAGGATGGATTTGATGTTCTGATGAATGCTTTCAAATTGGAGGCAGGACTCTTTCATATAATGTTTCCCCTTATCAATTGGCCACCCAAGACCCAACTTCAGCCTTCGTTAATTTCTTCGTTAATTTCTGAGATCTTCTGAAGGGATGCATGCAAAACTCTCCCCGCTTTGAGACTCTTTAAAGGTTGAGAAAAGTAGGGTAAAAAACCAACTCTTTTTATTCTGCATGGGAGAAGAGTGCAATTGCTAATCAAGTCTAAAATCCCTTTTCAGAATGCCTCCCAGAATCAACAGACTACATTCTGAAACTGTAACTAAGAAGGGTTGGTTTTTACACACTGCTTTTCTCTATCTTTAAGGATCCTCAGAGTGGCTTACAATTACCTTTCCTTCCCCTTTCCACAACCGACATCTTGTGAGGTAACTGGGGCTGAGAATGTTTTGAGAGGACTGTGTCAAGTCCAAGGTCACCCAGCAGGCTTCATGTGGAGAACTGGCTTTTTAACAAACCTAGTTTACCAAATTAGAGTCTACCGCTCATGTGGAGGGATGGAGAATCAAACCTGGTTCTCCAGTTTAGAGTTTGCCACTCTTAAGCAGTATGCCATGCTGGCTAAGGCTCATTCCGCACATGCAAAATAATGCACTTGCAAACTGCTTTCAGTGCTCTTTGAAGCTGTGCGGAATAGCAAAATTCACTTGCAAACAGTTGTGAAAGTGGTTTGAAAACGCATTATTTTGCGTGTGCGGAAGGGGCCAAACAGTGTGGTGTAATGTTAGAAAAGGAATGGATCTTTTTCAATGCATAGGTCATGGCTCCTCATTAACTATTTCTATTTTTCAAGAAGACTGTTCTTTTGTAGGCCTTTTGGAGCTCACTGACTGTCTCAGAACAGGTTACTCTTCATTTCTAGCCTAAACTGTCGGCAAGCAATGGTCCTTGCCTTTTTCCTTTTCAGAAATGCATACAATATTTTTCTGAAAGCGATGAGAGCTTTATAATAAGAACACTCCCAGGGAAATTGTGTCACCCCAGTGATATGCTCAGAAGTGAAGAAAATGACAGCTGTAAGGGAAACCATGTGCCCCTTTAACTTCCATTTCTAACTTGCAGACGTGAGACACACAGTCAATATTCTCCAATTTATTGTTTGTGATTTTCTGGTCCTCCCTCCCATTCTGTCTTTTTATCACTGGCCTTATTGTAGAAAGAACTGAGTGAAATACTTCAGAGACCACAAGTCTAAATTTTCATCCAAAGCCTGAGCTGAATTCAAATTGAACCTCAGCACAGGCTGGGAGTTTGTTTTTTTTTAAAAAGAAACACTTTGTCTATCGTTTTCCTCATGAATTTTTACTTTGACATGCCTGCCCTTTCTGATAATAGTTGTCAGCAGCTGCAAAATAACATGAGCAAGACAGGCTATTCTCGAGACATTTCTGGCCTGATTGGAAATAAGGAAGTCTCACAAGAAATACTGTTCTTATGAGCCCTTCAACCCTTCATAATTTCTGTGGGACTGATACCATATACAGTGTTCATCACTTGTATGTTCATATTATAATTGTTTGATAGTCATCATGAAAATAATGAGAAATATGTGAAAAGACTCTCTATTCCAGAGTTGTATAGATGAAAAAATTTAGGAGTCTATGCATTCATTCAAAATTTTGACACTCATATTTCACTTATCATATGAGTGATTTCTTTCCTTTCTAATCTACACATTTGAAAGAAAGAATGGATTAGCTAGTCTGTGTCATAAGATGGTATGCATAGGTACACCTCCATTTTCTTCTTCAAGCAGAGAAACCAGAAGGCACAAGGATAATCCTTGCGAATGTTGGCTATATTATGGGGTAGGGGGTGAGGTTCAGTATGTTTCTTGTCCTCTTCCCAGCTGCCTTGGTCCTAATTGTTAACTTGTGTCTAAAAAATCCTTTTTCTTGTGGCAGTCACAGAGGCTTTTTAAAGTGGTCTTTTGTTGAGATCATTTGTCATAATGATAGCAAAAACCAAGCTGAGTCAAGTGGTTCCTGGCAGTGCTGCGTGGTCTGCTCAGTTTGAACCCAGGTCATAGTGACAATAAGGGTAGTTTTCTCATTGTTACCAAAGCTCAAGTCTGAAATAGGAAGACCTGTGCCAGCTCCGCAGGAGCTACTTAGCTCAATGTATTCCACATCACTATTTTAACTGGTAATGCTCCTATTCTGCTTTCCCATTATAAGCAGTGAGCCAATTATTCATCAAGTAGTTTGGCTTTCTTGAACAGCTTGAGCCTGTTCAGTGGCTTATTCCCCACATTTTAAAGAGTACAGTGAAGCCCATTCAGCAATATTTCAAGCCTTTATGTTTTCAAATAGTTTGATGATAATTTTATTGCCCCTTTAATTGATGCATGCTACAAGGCAATTGCTGAGTTTTATTACATTTTTGTGTTTGCACACATGTATGTTATGATTTAGTGCATGCACATTTTTACACATCATTATGGGAGTCATGGTTCCCCCCCCCCCTTCCACCAATAAACTAACCGGTCTGACCAATCATGACCCTGAAGGAGAGAAAATTTCACATACTGTGGAGATAGAAAAGCAGTCACAGGGTGAAAAGGAAATGAAACTCCACTAACAAAATCACTGTACAACTGCAAAGCTGTCCAGCAGATACTCAAGTCAGATAGCTGCAGTATGAGAAGATGAAGGCTTGGTTCATAGTTGATGACAGCTGTCAAAAGTACCGTAGTACATTTACCTACTGAACATGTTTGTTATAACTAGCTTTCACATACCAGGAGCAGCAGTGGTGTAGTGGTTAAGAGCAGGTGTACCGTATATAATTGCATATAAGTCGAATTTTTCAGCACATTTTTTTGTGCTGAAAAAGCCCCCCTCGACTTATACGCGTGTGATGTTTTAAATTTAAATTTAAATATTTTACATTTTTTTAGTTTGTCGGCCGCCAGGGGGCCCAGTTTTTAGGTTAGCAGCACCAAAATTTCAGGGATTTTTCAAGAGACTCCCCTGATGATACCACCCAAGTTTGGTAAAGTTTGGTGCCCCATCCCCCATTGTTTCCAAAGGGAGCTAATAGTAAATGAGGCTACATTTTGAGGGTCAATAACTTTGGACCCCCTGAACCAAACTTCACTAAACCTGGGTGGTATCATCAGGATAATCTCTTGTTGATATCAGCCAGGTTTGGTGATGTTTGGTTCATGGAGTCCAAAGTTATGGATCCCCAAAGTGGGTGCTCCAATCCCCCATTGTTTCCAATGGAAGCTAATAGTAGATGGGGTTACCCTTTTGAGGGTCCATAACTTTGGACCCCCTGAACCAAACTTCACCAAACCTGGGTGGTATCATCAGGAGGGTCTCCTAAAGATACTCTGAAATGCTAGTACTTCTAACATAAACATTCCTCCCCTGACCAAAAATCTAGTTTTGAAGGATTTTAACTCTTGTGTTTTAGCTAGGTTGCTGATTGAGCTACGTTTTTTGTACTTTTAAAGTTATTGTTGAGAACATATTATTTTTGTTGACCCTCTTTTCTACTTAGAGAGCTAGTTTATTGTTTTTCTTTGAAATAAATATTCAAAAACAGTTAATCTACTGATGACTCAATTAATATAATTTATTGGTATCTATTTTTATTTTTGAAATTTACCAGTAGCTACTGCATTTCCCACCCTCGATTTATACGCGAGTCAATAAGTTTTCCCAGTTTTTTTGTGGTAAAATTAGATGCCTCGAATTATATGCAGGTCGACTTATACACGAGTATATGCGGTATTCTAATCTGGAGGAACTGGTTTGATTCCCTGCTCTGCCATTTGAGCTGTGGTGGTTTTCTGGGGAATTCAGATTAACCTGTGCACTCCAACACACACCAGCTGGGTGACCTTAGGCTAGTTACAGTTCTTCTGAGCTCTCTCAGCCCCACCTACCTTACAGGGTGTTTGTTGTGAGGGGGAAGGGAAGGGAGTTTGTAAGTCCCTTTGAGTCTCCTTACAGGAAAGAAAGGGGGGATATAAATCCAACTCTTCTTCTTCTTCTTTGTACAAACCATACTGCAGGAAGAAATCATTACAAAACACCTAACAATTATTTTAATTGATTTGCATTGCTTCCATATAGAGATGTATCAATTCTGATCCACAAAGACTTTTTCATATGGGTGTTTTTCTGTATCCCTCTTGAAGCAGCAAAATCCAAGAATGTTCAGTTTTTGCAAATGGGACATTATTAAATAAAAGTAGTGATTCTGTTCACGTTTACTTGGCTGCCAGCACCATTGACATAAATGGCTGTTCTGAGTAAACTTGTTTAGATTTGGGCTATAAGTCTTCATCACCAGTTTGCAGGCTTATGGCAAATATGTCTATTTAGAAGTAAATTCCCATGATTTCAGTAGGAGTCATTTCCAGATAAGCATACAAAGGATTGTGGCCTTACAGAAGAAAGAAGATATTTACTGCAGTATTGAGGTGTTAACGAGAATGGGGACGCACATCCTCCCATTGCAACAGACACATCAAAAGTAACATTTTCAAGAGCAGTGAAATATTTTTACCCAACCCTAAACTTTGCAAATGTCCACTTCCCCCAGTTCTATACATTGCCATTGTTTCTCCAGTCTACTTCTATTGCAGTGCTCTTCCCACCCTTTCCCTTACAATAACAGGCCTTCTTCCTGGAAATAATCACATGAATGATCTAAGCCATACAAGGAATCACTTAGTGAATGACTTGGCACCGTTATTCTACTTAGACAATCAGATTCAGCCAAGTGACTTCACTTACAGCAAGAGTTTTCTCAATTGGCAAATATGTTACATCCACAACCAAAAAAAGCACTGGAAGAGGAAGTACCTTTCTACCCAGTCAAAATGTTCATGGAAAGTGTTCCCTTTTGGCTTAGCCCTAGTTTATTTCTATTCCATTTTCTTTACATTGCTAAGGTTCAATTTAGATAGAAGATGCTTCAGCTTCTGGTTATCCTCTGATGTCTAGGAAACATATTTTCTAGTGGGATCTGTCAGAGGGAACCATACATAGGCTGAAGCACCTGCTGTCTGTAATGTTCATTCTATTTTCACTATTAATAATGTCAATAGAAATATTTTACAGTCATAATGTTCAACAATATCACTCCAGTAATAACAAAAATTATAATATTTTAATCCCTGTAGAAATCATTTAACATTAAGCATTAAACAAGCATGTTCAGTCACCTAGGTAAGGGTTGTATAGATGAGCCCAACTTCAAGATTAATTTTCAGTAGCATCAAGAAGTAAAACATTAGCAACATTTATATATATGCACTTGCTACAATTCACTGTATACTTGGCATCAAACCACATTAGACATTAGAGGAGCCATGAATGGATTTCTTGCAGATTTTCCTTGACACTCAACTGCCAAGGAGCCAAGGACTCTGGCTGAGAGTGCTGTTGTGGTTTAGGGGACAAAGAATTCAAGACTTTCCCTCCACATGGTTTTTCTGACTCAGATATCACGCCCAAGTTTCTGTTTTCTCCATTGAGAGTTCACCTATCTTGTATTTGTACCACTAAGGAAAATAGCTGCTGTGGGACGGTGTGTGAAGTTATAAAAACATAATGTAGGGAAATAATGTAATGCCTGTGCCATGGTCATGGTCCAGATCAGGTGGTGGCTCAGTGGCTGCTATTTAACCAGAAAAATGTGGAGATCCAGTCAAGGACCTTTTTACATTCTGCAAGTTTTGATCTTTGGTTTTATGCCCTTACTTGATGTGTCATTGACTTAATTGGGCTTAATTGTGAAACAGCTGTGAGTTGGATGGTCTCCAGTAGTTTATTTATACCATCCTCCCTTTACCTACCTACTCCTGGTACAGCATCATTGATAGTTGCATAATACTATGTTTTTTAAAATTAGTCTGGAGCAAAGATTCAGGTCATTCAAGCTCATAATGAACTCTAAGTTCTTAGATCTTAGTCAGTTCCGCAGGGCCAGCAAAACAGAGATGTTCTACCAGCCCTTTGGTTGAAGCAGTTGCTGGCCTTTCGACCCATCCCCTCCTTCTCCCCTTCTGCCTCTATTTTATTTATGGTGGGGAGGAGAGGGATTTGGGGCCTTTTCAGGGCCTGATAAGGATTCTGAAGGAATGTAATTTTGCTGACACCATCTTTAGAAATATAATGCTGGATTTTTGTAGTTTAATTTTTTTTACTTGCTTGCTATGTTTTATGTTAAATTGTATAGCATCATTATGTGTGTTAGCTGTCCTGAGCCCAGCTCTGGCTGAGAAAGAGTAGGATAGCAACCCTAATGAAATAAAATAAATAAAAATAAAATAAGTGGAAGATATTTCACTGGGCTTTTGGGGGAGACAGCCGCTGATGTGTGCCATCCCCTGTACGGACCTAGGATGAGCCATCCAGGAAGTTGGGTTATGTCGCCATCTGGAGAAGTTTGTTGTTGGGTGTTGTTTTATTTTAGTATGTTTTAAGCTGTTTTATGATGTTTTTATTGTTGTTTGTACACCACCCAGAGCCCTTCGGGAGTGGGACGGTATAATAAATGTGATTATAAATAAATAAAAATATATATTTCATGGTAAAAGCAAAGAATGATTTGCAACTGTTGGGAGCTAATCCCTGGCCCTGACTTGACCCCCACCCCCACCCGGCTGCTCCACCTGATTTACCCATGCAAAGAAGGCTGGAAGATGGAGGTGGTTGGGAGCCAGGCACATCACTCCAACACAGTTGAGAACCAGGCCTTGGGCCAGGCAGCAATGGGGAGAGGAGTGGTCAGAAGGCAAAGCTGGGCCGGGACTTGGGGAAGACCAGGGTGAGAAAGGTTGAGAGGCAACCCCTAAGCAGCCAGGGAAGTAGCAAGGCAGGCAGACAAACAGCAGGGTGAAGAGACAGGGAAAGCTCCTTTTTCCTTTCATAACCTCTCAGATGGAATAAGTGGAAGGGGATTGGATACTGGCCAGGTAGAGATGGGGCCAGAGAATCTCATAGCCACCACACCCAGTCAGGGAAAAGTTTAATCTCCTAGAAAGGGAGGAGAGAGAGGTAGAAGTCCAGAGTGAGCCACTCAAGGAATGAAGATCAGGGTGTCAGAATATTTTCTCTTTCCCAATTCTGAACTCCCAGCAATTGCCCCCTTATTTCACTTTGGCCTGGGGAAATCATAGAGGGTTGGGAGACTGCCCTGGGGACAAGGGAGTATCACAGTAACCTTAAAAAGTTTGGCTGCTTGGGTTGATGTGAAACATTTTTGTGCCAAGCATTTCACATGACAAGTTTATTCTTAGCTCACTCCCTACAAAATACCTTTTCATAAAATATTCCTATATTACTAGTCTGGTTCTCATACTTGTACCACTGATGGGTATAATTATCAGCTGTGTGTATTTCTGACTTGCTAACAAAGGTGTAATTAACCATTGTTTCTGAAAGAAGTCAAAGTTATCACTTTCTCTTAATCTGGAGTCTCAGGTGACTGCACCTCTTGTACTGAACTGGCTTTTGCTTCATGCAAGCTCTCTCATGTGCAGTGAGGTGGAAGCAAGCTCATCTGACCTGACATAACACCATAAATGGACCTGGAACCTTTTACAACAATTGCTGATTTGTTTTTCCATCATTTTGAGTAGGGCTGCAACTGAACCATGGTAGAAAGATAAAAAGGTCACTGACCAGCTCTCTGAATTACTGTACCTTGTCACAAGAGATTCTCTGTTCAGAATAATAGTCAAAATAAAGCTGCATACAATTGTATTACAGTTGGAAGGTATGTGTGAGTCAGGCAGATCTTATTGATATTCATACTCAGCATTGTTCACTGAATGCCTTGTTTCCTGTCCTGCCCTTCTGTACGTAGGATCAACCACTTTCTATTTCAGATGCATTCATGAGAAGGTGTTTGGATGTTTGGAATGCTCTCTCCCACTGGCTGCTCAAGTGGGCTGAAAAGGTTCCAAAAGATAGTTTTTAAAAAAAAATCGGTGGGTTGTCATATTTGGTGAACATCATCTCTACACATAGGTCTATTGTCATTTCATAGCTGCACTTTTTTTTACTGTACTAGAATATCCCATAGAGGCAGGCCAATAGCTTTGTCCACAGTCCTTCCTCTGAAGCTGAATTATGAAGTTCAGAGAAATAACAGAAAAGCTAAGCCTGTCTAGTACATAACCCAGAAACAAATATCTGAAACAGCATTAGTGAGGTAAGCTGTGTGAGTGGCAGTGTGCAATGTAGACAAAACTTTCCTTGTGGAAATCTCTTTGCATTTGTTGCATTTGTGAAGTTCTGAAGGTGTTGGTTACAAAAACATGGTCAGAAGCCGGGGGACCCTTTAAGCCACAGAAGACAACTAACCACAGAACACAACTTACAATGAATTGTTTGCAAATAACTATTTATTTCATGAGTGCAATACTGTCTGGACGTATATCAGACAATTGCTTGGTGATCCTAACCACAAAAGGCAATTAACCACAGAACACAACTTACAAAGTATTGTTTGCGTATGATTGTATTCCAGAGAATTGCTTTGGTGATCTTTGTAATCATACACTGATTATAGTAAACACTATGTTTTGCATACTTGTGGTGTTTACTTAATAGCCCTTACAGAATTGCTTCTTGTTTTGACTTTGGGAGATTAACCATGGAAGTGTCAAGCTTTCTTGCAGATCTCTTTGCATTTGTTTAAATCTAACTTTGACACATGTATTTCTTAGATTCTTGGATTTTGTATAGAAATACATAAAAATAGAAGATACATTGCCTAAAAGTTTCAGAACAAAATGATAACTGGATTTCATTTTACATACAGGCCAATAGTTCATTTTAAGCCTCAGGTTAGCAGTTGCTGAAAAACATTACAATTGGTGGCTGTTTTGTGACCTCTTAACTCTGCTTGATGTATTAGAGAAATAAAGTGTTCTACCTATCTTATCATATAAAATGCTTAACTATTGGTTCATAGTTAGTGCGCTGATCTTATGACAGAATGCTATAGGGAAAAAGCTGCCCACCCAGTGCATTTAAAGAGTCATATATTTGTAACCATTGGCATGTTCTGAAATGGTATATTCTGAGAGGTTAACAGCAGACAGGAAATTTACTGCAGGATTTTTGCAGAGGCGTAGCTAGGGAAAATGGAGCCTGTGGCAAAATTCGAGTTTCCCACATGCACCCCCCCTCCTTATGGGTGGCTGCCCATGACCAAACAAAGTGGGGCTTTTTTGCACCAGGTCATCTCAAAGTCACCATCACATTATAGAACATGTCCCAACTCACAGGTAAAAGCCGGTTCCAGATTATTTTAAACAGATCCTCATGAATTCATACAATTTTTGCATTGGAATGAAATGAAACTATAGAACTATAGAAACTTAGTCTACAGGCAGTACAAAACAATCACTGGTGCCACAGTGGCACAAAATCCTGCTTGAAAAACACAGATCATCATGATTTTTGTGTAGCAATGGGCACTGAGGAAATCTGTTTTTTAAAGTGACAAGTGTTCCTTTTATTATTTTGCAAGGTTTTGATTCCCCAAATTTATTTTTTTTAATTTATTTGTTTGTTTGGATAATAGATTTTTCTGAAAACTGAGGTTTTTCTCAGGATTGTCTCTCCATGGCCCCGAATTCCAGATTTAATTATCTACAGAGGGAACCATGTAGAAAATTAAATATACTGATGATGCATCAATACAATGTCACATGATTCTTCTTTGTTTTTATCCTTTCACCAAATCCAATGCATTTGCTCCTTTTGCTACCAAGATGCCTGGGCAAAAGTTGAAGCTACAGATACATCATGCTAACCGTTGTTAGATGTTGGTTGCCAGTAACACAGCTGGAAATAATGCAGACACAGAAAACTTTCTGTTCACTAGGTGCAGATGAAGCAGACTTTAAGTTGGTTTACAGTGCAATCCACAGCAGTTTCCCATAGATGCTATCTTGAGGTGGAATGAAAATGCATAGAATGCAATGCAATGCAGAAAAAAATTCTGCTGGTTCCTTCCTTTCCTGTATGCTTTCTTGCCTGTGAGACAGCTTGCCATTCCTGCTCTGTCATTTTATTTTCTTGTCTGAAGGCAGCCCTAGACCTGGCCTTGTTGCTCCGCCTCCCTCTGCTCCTGGAGCCCCAGGAAGGAGGAGTGGCAGCAGCAACAGTGCTAGCCCTGGACATAGAATGCTGGTTCCAACATTCCTTTGATCTTGCCCAGTAGAAAAGGAGACTGCAGAAGTCTGGGCACAAATTGGTGTCTCCAGCAGACCCAGGGGTCTTACCAGGAAATGGAGGGGACAGCAGCAAGAGGAACATTGACATCCTCAATCTTAGAGGCCATGAAGCTGCCAGTGGTAGCAACCTCTACCCTTGTAGGCCCAAGGGAGGCAGTGCCAGGGTGGAGGTGGGCCAGGTACACTTGTCCTCTCAGGTTAGCCAGCATGAAAACAGTGAATGGTAAGGCAGGCTGCCAGCCATGAGGGAGGACGGTAAAGAAGAGTACATACCTTACCAAGAGGCACAACCACTTGTAAGACAACCAGAGAGCAGAGCAATGTGTTGGTTTGGCTGATGGGGTAGGGTTTACACATTTCATATATGATGGATTCTGCAACAGATTAGGGAGAAAGGGCAAACCCTGATGTGAGGTTGGTAGAACTGGAATCCTGAGAAAACAGAGTAGACAGGTGGCACAACCTTGTGTTTTAAATATATAGTTCACTTAGCTGATTATCGCAGACATTCTTGATCACCTGCCAGCCCAGTTATTATGGGCGTACCTTTGTGCAGTAAAATAATAAAATAAATAGTACTATATGATTTTTTAAAAATATTTCTCTTTAGATTGGCTACTGTGTATATGTCTGTTACAAAAGTATGCCATAATCCATCACAACAGTAATGTACGAAAAATGAAATGTCCACAAGACCACTGTGTCTGTGTTAGAATTGGTACAATTATTGAGTGAGGAATCAAGGACAAGACTTTACTTGCATGGTGCTCTTGTGTTAAAAATCATAACAAATGCTGCTACCTTCCTCCTGGTCATCTGATTTAAAATAAGATTGAAAATGTGCTGTATATTTGACATATTCAGGTGCATGGGTTGAATCTTTGTTTTTTCTCTCATTCCATTCTATGCAACCCCAAGCAGGTCTACATCAAAGTAAGTCCCATTTTATTTATTCAAGTGAACTCCTGGGGAAGTGTTCTTAGGCTTATGATGTATTTCTAGTAACTGCTCCAGTCAACCTACATTAGAACCAAGACATTTTAATGTGCTCACTTAGTCATCAACTATTAAACTATTATTGTTTAAAATAGGTCAAAGCCATCATAATAATATATGTGAACAAAATTCAAATGAAGTCATATATGTTAAAAAAATCAAAAGCATCTCAAACAAAATAAAAGTTGAATGCTAACACAGTACTAATTTGTCAATAAAAGCTTTTGAAAGATGACCCAACACACAATTAGTTTGTAAGGAATATTCTGTTAAATATATCACATTCTTCTGAGCACAGTCTGTCTGGTCCTGGCACGTTGAGTCCAGCATTGCTGAGAGTTGAGCTATCAGTGGAAAAGAGCCAGATAAGACAGGAGTAATGTGTCACCCAAGGTCAGCAATGCTATTCACATATGAATTGGAGCAAGAGTAATCAACAGCAAAGGTTCTGTTCCTCAAGATGCATCGTGGGGGAAAGCATGTAACTAGTTCCAACAAAGGAGCATAGCTGAGTGAACTCTAGTTACTTCTTTTTTGACTCTCCCTGAAGAATGGTAAGTCTTCAAAAAGTAGAGCTCCAACTTGCCCTATTGAAGAGCTATTGCCTGATCTATTGTCCCTGCTGGGGAGCAGGGACCAGGAGGCCCAGGTAGTATGAGTACTAGTGGCCTAGACAGAATCAGGTTCATGTGATGACATCTAGGATCCAGCTCTGTGGTTCAGGAGTTTTCTCAATGAGGCAATAAGACTCAGCAGCAGAGTTAAAGTGCACTGGTCCTTCACTCTCAGCTACAGTGTTCATGATGAATTCATGTTGGTTTTTTCTGTCTTGTAAGGACGAAGCATGTACGATCCATTCAATTACTTTAAAAATACACTGATGAATAGATCATCTAAATAATGAGACCAGAATGCTCTACATTAAGAAAAGATCAGAAAAGAAAAGAAAAGAAAAGAAGCAGAAATACTTTAGTTTTTAAAATCACAAACAGAAGTGGAAGGCAATCATTTAATTAACACATGGGTCTAAGTCTGTTCTTTTCACTTCAGGAGCACTGGGGATTTCTCTTTTTACAACATTTCAAAGTTCTCACAAACACTGATTAGCTGGGAAGGTGGAACTAGGGCAGAATGTGAAAATTGACATAGAAGACTGAGGGATTTGCAGTCCAAAATTTAACAATCAAGATTGCATATACCACAAATGTTGCTATGAACGTGTTGGAAGTTGAACAGGTGTGAATGCATCAGGTTTTTGAAAAACTGGTCATAATCAAAGATGTTGTTGATTCAAACTGAGTAGCAGCCAATGAAGGACTGCTTAGAAAAATGTACAAGAGTGGAATTGTACCAAAACAAAGCATTTATTTATGTCTGATTTGGCTATTTAAACAGCTGTCTGCAGACCAGAACAGAAAAGCAACCATAAAGTTGTAGCAGAAATACAGAAACATAGAGCTGGAAGGTACCCCAAGGCTCATCCAGTCCAGCACCCTGCACAAGGCAGGAAATTCATAGGTATCCCACCCCAACAGCTAGTGGTCCCCATTCTGTGACCAACAGATGGCAAAAAACCTCTCTAGGCCAAGCTGACCTGGAGGAAAATTTCTTCATCACCCTAAAGTGGTGATTGGTGTTACCTGGTCATATAAGAAAGGGCCCAAGAGTCACACAGTGGCTTCCCTCTTTCTGTCCTACTTCTCAAGATCTGCCTAAATTCACAGTGACTCCTAGAATCAGCATTGTTGTCAGATGATCATCTAGCCTCTGCTTTAAAACTTCAAAAGAAGGAGAGCCCACCACTTTTTGAGGAAGCCTGTTCCTCAAAGAAACCATTCTGTCAGGAAGTTCTTCCTAATATTTAGCCACAAACTTTTGTGAAATAATTTAAACCTGTTCGTTCTCCCCCAATCTTCTGCTGCAACAGAAAACAATTCTGCTCCATCCTCTGTATGACAGCCCTTCAAATACTTGAAGATATTCATCATATCACCTCTCAATCAACTTTTTTCTGGCCTAAACATATCCAGCTCAGGGGCGTAGGTATAGATTTTTTATGGGGGGTTCAGGGGGCAGGGCTACATTCCCACCCACCCTGGGGCATGGCCATGCCTCCCCGAGCCCCGCCCCCAGCACCAGTGTTTATAAAGGCAGCTCTCTGAGGCTTGGGACAGCAGACTCCCCTGCCCTGCCCTGCCCCGCCCCCCACCAGCTGGGTTCCCAGTCAGCAGCCAGCAGTCCCTTCTGCCCTCCCCTCTGGACAGAGGCATAACTAGGAAAAGTGGAGCCCGGTGCAAAATCTGAGTTTTGTGCCCCCCCCCGGGTGGCCACTGTGATGCTGGAATCCACCCCCAAACAGCATCACTTTCAATGGTGTTTAAACTAGAGCAGGATCCTCCAGCCTAGAGTTTTCCAGGGAATTGGGATCCACTCCACTTCATCAAAGTTTCCTACCAGCATGGCCAATTGGCCATGCTGACAGAGGCTGATGGGAATTGTAGTTCCTGAACATCTGGAGAGCCGCAGGTTCCCTACCCCTGAACTAGAGAGACCAAATTCTCCTTTTAAATCCACCTTAAAGGGAGAATCTGGGGTCCCCAGTTAAAAAAATATTAAAAGTGATGCTCTTTGGGGGTGGATTCTCCCCCAGCCTGAAACAGCATCACTTTCAATGTTTAAACTTGGAACCTCACATTCTCCCTTTAAATCCATGCAGAAGGGGGTGGATTTAAAAGGAGAATCTGAGGAAATTTGGGGGGTGCCTGCTGTCAGGGGTGTAATTGTTAAGCTAGCAGCACCAAACTTTCAGGATATCTTTAAGAGACTCTCCTGATGATACCTTCCAGGTTTGGTGGAATTTGGTTCAGGGGGTCCAAAGTTATGGACCCTTAAAGATGTAGCCCCCATCTTCTATTAGCTTCCATTGGAAACAATGGGGGATGGGGCACCCCTTTGGGAGTCCATAGTTTTGGACCCCCAAACCAAACCTCACCAAACATGGGTAGTATCATCAGGAGAGTCTCCCGAACAATCCCTGAAAGTTTGGTGCTGGTATCCTAAAAACTGCGCCCCCTGCAGGCCAAAACCCAAAAACACTAAAAAATTACCAAAAAAACCACGAATGGAGGGAGGAGCTTTGGACATGCAATTGAGGGGGTTGAACCCGAGAACCCTTACCTACATCCTTGATCCAGCTCCTTTACCCTTTCCTTTTAGAACTTGGGTTTCCAGATGCCTCACTATCTTCATTGCTCTCCTCTGGACATGTTTGTCAGGCCTGGCTCTCGCCTCGCCTGTCATCAGGTGGATGGCGCCAGGGTCACACCTGCACTTGCTGTTATCTGTGTATGTTAATAGGTCTTTCTTTCTGTTTCAATTGCTGTGCTTTGCAACTAGTGAAATAGGCCTCCCTCGTTCCTGCCCCCCTTCCCCCTGGGGTTGGATTGAATCCATCACTCATCCTTGAAGCTTGGGACACATTACAATACTGACTTTGCCTTACTATTCTGTTATTCGCTCTATTGTGAGAAAAGGGGGTAGGGGGGAATCCAAAGAAGCGGGAAAACCTGGAGGAAAATGTAGCTGCAAAAGCCAGGCCCTTCAGCTCTGGCTTTGTGCAGCAAGGATCTTGACATAGTTCAATAAAGCTTTTGAACCCTTCTTGAGTCTAAATTATTGAGTGGAGTGACAGAGCCTTACATTAAGCCAAAGCTGCAGGATCCCCATGCTTATGCCCAGATCTACTACCATTATGGCTGGGTCGAAGGGGAGGAACAACTTCAGACAGTGGCTTGGACAGCCATGATGGGGCTCTCCTCGACCAAATGGGTCAGAAGACCAAGCCGCCATCTATTGAAATGGTGGCCACCTCAGTCCAAGAGCATGGCCTAGAAACCCTGGCTATGGCTTATGGGTGGGACTGCGGCTACTCCTCCCTGGGGCTCCAAAAGTCATGACTGGCAGTGACACTGAGATGGCATGGCCGAGATTTCAAGGAGGGTCCCCTCACAGCCTGCAACCACTGGGGCCCCCGACAGTTCAACCATTCAGTAAAGCCCTTGAACTATTCTTGAATCTAAATTATTGACTGGGTTAACAGAGCCGTGCACTTTTCTAGCCTACGTCCTTCTTAAACTGTGGTGCCCAAAACTGAATACAGTACTCTCAATGAGGTCTAACCAGAGCAATCACTTTATGTGATCCGATACTATACTTCTGTTGATGTGTCTCAAAACCACATATGCTTTTTATTTTATATTTTTATTTGTTAAATTTATATCCTGCTGTTCCTGACCAAGGCTGGGATCAGGGTGGCGTACAAACGTACTTTAAAACATTCTATAAAAATTATTTATAAAATCATCAACTTCTAACCAAAATTCAGATGGTAAAACTGCAGCCTAAATTTCAACTTATTTCAATTGTGACCCCCATTGTCTGACCATGGGGAAAAATTAACAGAAAGGGCGATGCCAGATGACAATAGTGCATTGGTGGTTTTAGCAGTTCAGTGAATGGTCTATTAAGACCCCTAGATCCTTTTGTGCTACTACCAAGATAGATTTCCCCATCCTGTAATTATGCACTCGATTTTTCCTATGTAACAAGAACTCAAGGCTGTGTTAGAATGCACATGGTGAAATCCAAGTGCACTCTACTAAATGCAGAAATTTACATATATGTTGAAATTAATTTTGTCAGTTTTAGCCCAATTGTCCAGCTTGTCAAAATCATCCTGAATCTTCATTCTGTCTCCTACTGTATTTTCTAATCACCCCCACCCATCAGTCTGCACATTCAATGATCATCCCCTCTATCTGTTCATCCAAGTCAATTATAAAGAGGTTGAAAAACACAGGATTCAGGAAGGATCCTTGAGACACTCCACTTCTCACTTTTCTCCAAGAGGATGATAAACCATTAACAAGAACTCAGGGTGTGTTAGAATGTACATGGCTGAAATCCAAGTGCATTATACTGCATGACTAGGAAGGAATACAGCAAAGCAACCTGAAAACAGCCATGAAAGAGTCAAAGAACAGTCAACTTATTACCAAAAAAAAAATCAGCTCTAGGTTCATGATTTGCAAACAAAACATGAAGTAAACTGGTGGTGTTCTAGCACCCCTGGTTGAGATTTGACTCTGACACCCTTTTGTAAATGTAATAAATGCTTCAATCCAAATGAAAATTATTCTGGCATCATACTATCTGGTTTTTTCTTTCTTTGCAGTGGAAGGTGTGTTGAGGGGAATGACTGACTCAGCAATTTTATGCCTAACAGTGATATCATTGAGCCAGAAGAGCTAGCCAATTATTCCATCCAATAAGTTTCTTTCAACTGGTATTTCTGTGGACAGCATTTCAACATCTGCCAATCATTGGTCGATGTGTCTGAATTTAGAAGGGCTTGCTGAATATAAACATGAGTTCTGTAATTGTGTGAGTTATTTATTATTGTTCTTTTGGGCACAAATCACCTGGAGTCAAGAGAGGTAAAGGAAATATGAAGAGGGAGTTTGATTTCAACACATAATTTGTGAACTTTAAAGCATTATTACCTAAGTGAGGGTGAATAATTCAGGATCTCTGATCTTTCAAATGCTTGTTTGATTTACAAATACTGAGTGCATGGGCAAGGTGCTCCACTTATCTTCTTACATTGCCGCACTCCACTGTTTGAGACATATTTTGTTGTGGCTGGGTTCAAGAAGGTGAGAAGATTTACTTTTCCTCACCTGCAAATTTTTCTTTTGAAAAATAAAAAATACATTACCTGCAGCTTCAAGATTCCATAAAAAGATGGAATAGCCTACTAATATGCCAATTCCTCCCTTCCTGTTCTTGCCCTACAAATAAGAAATTTGTTTTACTATCTGTTTGAGGTTTGGAAGGGAAGGCCTATTAAGGTAGGAATGCAGTCCTTGAGAATTTCATCCCAATTGGTGTAAAAAGTTGTTCCAATTAATGTACTTCCCATTGAATGCTAAAGAAATAAGAACTGGATAGATTTCCAAATATTAAAGTTCAGTTCTGATACTTAATTCTGATATTTAATTATATCATTAAAGTATCAGGTGTACTGAAGTATGTGAATCAGGAACCAAATTTGGATCCAACTTTTTAATGTACCCTTAATACACTTAGTGTACAATTCACTAAGCAATGTTGCTAAGCCAACAAGCATTCATTTTGACAAAATCTCAAACTTCTACAGTGCAAGGAAAATATGGTACCCATTGACCTCAGGTCACCATATTCTTGACTAAACAGAAAAGAAATCCAAAAAAATCAAATAATCTTTGATTTTTGAATTTATATAGACAACTTGAATTTTGTACTTGAATTTATATAGACAACGTTTATAAATACAACTTCTAAAAGCAAAACCAATTAAGGAATTTATTTTAGGGCTGTTGTTCAATGGCAGATTCCCTGTTTTAGAAGTGTTATCCAATGGCAGATTCCCTGTCCTCACATTTACCACCATGAGCAAGGAAAGTTAGGGAGCAGCCAAGCTTGCTGGTTGGTTCGCAGCCAGGAGAGCAGTTCAGCACTTCACCCAGGACTGAGCCAGGACTGATGGACCCCAAAGCAAGGAAGACAGGTGGAACTCAGCCCAATTCAAGGAAGTCCCAGATAATAAACTCTGGTCCAGTGGAGAGAACATGCTGGGTGTGGAAAAAGAAAAGACAGTCCCAACTTCACTAAGCCCAAGCAGGCTGAAAGCAAGCTCCATTAATAGAGGTCAGGAAGTGAGGCAGCATGTACTAGGGGGAAGACCTATTGGCTGTGGCTCCTGACAGTCTATAGAGCCTAGCCCCTGGCCTAGAGGGAGAAGGGAAAGCCAGGGATGTCCCTTTCCCAGGAAACCTTTTGAAAAGTGGGTCTAGGAATGACCAAGGAGTAAGTGCTTGACCACTTCCTAGACTGCAAGAAGAGTTGAGAAATTTCTGAGAGGTGAAAGACAGGGTAGAGAGGAGCAGACTGAAAAGGGATGGGAAAGGAAGGGAGCATTGAGAAGGACTGGGGGTACGAGGGAGATTGACATTCAAAAAGTGAGAGAAGAGGGGTAAGAGAATGGCTAGAGAAGGTGGTGGGGCAGAATGCATTTTTTGTTATTTATTTATTTATTGGTGCTCAAAATAAGTAGTTATGCAGATTCACACCTTTGAATGTGAATGGGACATATTGCTTTGCCCCTTTTTGGACAATATTATTTTGTATATCACAGCATTAATGAGGGGTTTTTACATGTTTCAAGTTTATATGTGTCATGGAAAAGCAGGTATAATGGTGGCCAGGGAGAGAGGAGGACAGAAGCCAAGTAGAATGGCCCAGGTCACCACTGACCAATCAAAAACACAGGAGGCACAGGAAGCTGGAAACAATCAAGGTGTGGCCAAACAGGAACTGCCAATCAGAATGCAGGAAAAATTGGATGTTTGAGCCTGCATTCCATGTATGCATTGTAAAAAAAAAAATAGTGGGTTCATGAAAAGGGGCAGAAAGAAAATGGATTATTTCCCTTGACCTCAACTTGATTCCTTCATGGGAAATGAGAACCCATGCAAAGGAGTGAGGGAAGGGACCAAGATTCAAAAATAATGGCTGCAACCTGTTACTATGAAGTACAGAATGCATCAAGCAGGAAGGAGAATCTGACACAGAATGAGTGAGGAAAGAAGGGGTTGAGAGAAAATCAATAGAAAATGGAGAAAAAGAGAGAGGGAGGGTAGGGCAACTATAACAGAGAAGGGGGAGGAGAATTGATGCAAGGAGGACAGAAATGGAGACTGCACCATCTTCCTATCTTGCCAAGTGTCTGTATGGAGCCTACTCATGCACACAGTATGTATGTAAACTCTGTTTATGTGATCATTGTCTTACGGCTGCTCATTGAGAGACTCTCCTTCCTGTCATTTGGACATTGCACTGTTATTGTGTCACACAGGATAATATATGGAGGGTTTATTTGACAATGTGAATGCATTATCTGTTCTTACTGTTCTAACATACTCCTCTCAACATTCTGAGATAAACCACTGCCCTGGTATAGGCTATAACTTTTCTTTTAGTCATTGCTCTCTGGTCTGCTTTAATCTCTCATGTATACTCACACTGCTGCATCTTATATGAAGTTGACTGATTTCCTTCTTCTAGCCACAAGGCTTATTTTGCTTTGCTCTCATCTGTCTGGGATGTACTTTAATTACTGTCAGCATATGTTGAACTTCATAGGTGTTTGCTTTTCAAGGCAATTTTTATTGCTGTTAATAATTTTGTTATACTGTAATAGCAAACTGAGAGAGGAATCCTAAATAGGTCTCCTCAAAATCCCACTCAGGTTTATTCAGTGTGGCTTACTCATAGGAAAATGTTCTGCATGTGTTGCTTCATATATGAAGGTCTACCCAAAGAGTAAGTAGAGCCATGGCACGGCCTCATGACCTTTGAAGTGAAGGGGGAAAGAGGAACTCTTTTGTGGGTCTTAAGAGAAAATGAAGGAAATTATGCTGCTGAATTAAAATCAATAATTTTCTTGATACATTCTTTTTTAAAAAGAAAAACAGTGAGCATGTTGATTGTTATTTTCCCCCCTCCTCTGTATTCCATACCTGTACAGTCAGTCTTCTCACTGATGGTATTATCTCACCCCATAGAATGTGCTGAAACAAACAGCCTTGTCCTTCACTGTTTTATTCCCTTCTATCCATCATCTGTAATGTAATGTTCCACACACTTAGTTTTCTGACTCTCCTTAATCTATTACTTTTAATGGTAAACACTTACTTTTGGAACAGCTTCCCCATCATATATCTGTCTTGACTGCACCATATACCTAGCCCATGCGTCATCACAGGATGAGCAGACAGGTTCAGGAAAATAAGGATCTACTTTTAGCTGAGGCCCAAACATAAAACTTTTACAAGGTCAGGATATACAATATCCTTCTGCTTCTTCCTCGGCACTCAGACAGTCTCCTTTTTCATTTTGAGATTTAGCACCTCTGGCAACCTCATTAGGATATTCTGATGACTTCAAATCATATGGGCTTTGGGACTTCACAGGGCACAGTAAGGGAACAATATATTCTGAATGGCTATGTCTCAGCAAAATCCCAGAACATGTGTTAGCTAAAATATATTGGCAGTACATCCTTGCACAGCATACATAATTAAATAAGAGTTCACCTCTCTGAATAAAAATTTTGGGGTGAGTACCTCTTAGTTCCAAAAAGCCATATTAAAATGGATATTTTGTGACATTTATAATTTAGAATAGCATGTCAGGATACAAAGTGGCAGATTAAAAAGTTAGAAAAGACACTGAGAAGTCAAACATCACAATCTTATTATCTGTTACAGGAATTAGACTGTGTACAGCGACAATTGCAGAATCCTGACATTTGCTTACTGGGTTTGCCTCCTGAAAGTGAACCTGCTACCTGAACCTTTTTTTTCATGAAGGAATAACTCAGTTGTGTTTCTTTGCCTCATCTAGTAGTACCATTTTGAGTAATATGATGAAATATCCCAGAGTGATCAATTTTCCTAAAGCCTGACAAAGCTAGGCAACTAATAGTTCAGGTACTAATACCAGAGGCATACGGGGGAAAAATGGAACCTGGAGACATCTCCTTTTCCAGGTGTCCCCCTGCCCCCCTGGTGTTGGGGCTCAGGGGGTGGGGCACTCCCCTGGGCCCCGCCCCGGGTTCTCTACAGAACCTGGGAGAGCAGGAGCCGAGCTGGCCTCCAGGGACAAGCTTTTAAAAGCACCAAGCCCCACCCCTGGCCTCTGGGCTTTTAAAAGCACGTCTGTGAAGGCCAGCTGGGCTGCTGCTCTCCCCAAACTCTGGGGAGGGCAGAAGCCCGGCTGCAGGTGGGAAGGGGGCCGAGTGCCACCCTGTTGCACATCCCTGGAGGCCGGCTGCTGCTCTCCCCAAGTATCATTTCCAGAAGTGTTGTCAGATTATTAGAACAGCACTGATTCCCCCTCCATTTCTCATCAACTGAGCAGTGGCAGGCGTAACTGGTGGGAATCAGGAGCTCTCTCACCAAAACAGGAAGCCTGACCTTCCTAGTTCAAACCCCTATTTAGCTATTAACTGAACTCGACAAAATTAAGCACTTCAAATTGCAGTGATTCAAGCAGGTAAGCTATACAGTAGTTTAAACTTAAAACATAATTTAAATTGGCTCAGCTCTGCCTTATTTTCTTTTTTGAAGTATATTAAAGTTTGCATATATCTACCTCCACATGTATTGCTATTTTCCTTTTTGCTGTACTGTTTTCCTCTATATTTTTAATGCCAACTAGGGTTCATTTTCTGAGATTAGGGTGGGGAGACAGCAAGGAGGCCCTTTTCTGTGGTGGCAGAACACTGTCCCCCTGGAGAACACTTTCCTGCACTTTGGAACACTCACCCCCCCTGAGGTCTGCCAGGCACCAACTCTGCAGGAGTTTAGATACCTAGCTAAGACCACCTGGGCATACCCCTTCTGGGTGGTGTCTCCACTTCCCCCCTCCCCCTGTTTTGGAGACCTGTACCAGCTCATTCCTGGTTTTTAAATATATTTTATAATTGGGTTTTATATAATTTAAAAAAATATTTTTTACAATTGTATTTAATAATTGTGTCTTGTACCCCACTCAGGGACTCTGGGGATGGGTGGAAAATAAATTTACAGAAATAAATAAAATAATTTTTACAAAGTAACAGTATTATTGTTTCAGTCAAAGGCAGAGATCCCATCAGTTATTGCTAAAACTCCTTTGCCTTTTTAAAAGTTTAACTATTTTTACATGCTATCAATTAATAATACAAATTTACTTTAAGTGATATGCTGATAGTTCCATTACATGCAAAACTCTGAGCTGAGTACTTGTTAAGTGACATTATTAGAGGATCAGATTTTTTTATATGGATGGAAAGACTCAACATTTTATTCATATTTGAGCAATTATTGATTGGTCCTGAAATTCCTTAAAATTTGAAGATCATATTTGCTGATCAGAAATCTATTTTTAATGGCTTAATGTTTTAATAAAAGGCTTTTTGATGAAGTTCCACATCACAGCTGGCCAATTACAATGTCTACAGTCCATTAATAAGGGATTGAGAACAAAGCTGCCTAGGAATAATTAAAGACAAATTATGCAGTTCAGCAAGAGCAATCTGCATGAAACCAGGAATGGATCTACAGGTAATCTTTTTTTAAAGAAGGCAAAAGTGCAAAATGATGCCCCCCTAAATATATATATATAGGGGGGCATTACACACACACACTAGCGGGGCCCGGCCACGCATTGCTGTGGCAATTGTCCTTCTCATCACAGTCCGTAACCCACACAGATGTCCATGCAGGTCCAATGATCCGCAGCATAGCCTTTTGGAGTGGTCAAATGGAATACCTCTTTCCCTTTTCAATTCACATTGTTACATGGTGCTGTCTTGTTTTTTAGTATAAGGTAACCCTTTCCATTCCACAACCCGAGACCGGGTCCAAGAGTCGCGAATCCCACTGTACATGACGCTGGGTGACCTGAACAGTCCTGGCTTGGAGTAAAGTGGGCGGTGAACTGGGAACCAAGGGAGGGCTATCCCAGTCAGGCAGCAGAGGCAGGGTGGTGAGAGGCGCTCAGATCGAGGCCAGCTCCCTGGGTTCTTAAAGGGCCATGTGCAAAAGAAGCGGAGCCAGTAGTGTTGGTTCACCCCCACCCCGCGGATTTTCTTAGAAGAAAAAGGCAAACTCCAGCTCGCTTTTAGTAAAAGAGAGCTGTGGCGAATATGGGTGAGGAAGTGAGTAAGTGGTGGTTGGATGTTAGGGAGGTCAGAGTGATGTGTGTGAGGATGAGCTGCATGTGTATTGTGTGGTAGCAGCGGGTGAGGCACAGAGAGTGGAAGTTACCAGCGTGTGAGGGGGGGGATCCCACCTGGTGTCTCACATGGCAAAGTGCATCTGTGTTTCAGTTCCAGTCGTATTACCTAACAGTGTTACCTATTTACTGTTTTGACTGCTCATTTCTGCCCATCTGCACGAACATTCTAAGCCCTCAGGCCACAGACAGACAGGCTGCATGAACATTCTAAGGGTGACAGTTAAACACAAACAGCTTCATGGCCTGGTGCGCCAGGAAAAAGACGTTTTACCTGGCTCAGGTATGGACTTTTGGCGATTTGAAGGTCCGATTACCTGCCTGCAACAGGGAGAAACGTCATGTGAAAATTTGGGGGCAATCCGTCCAGCCGTTTCGGCGTTAGGGAGTGACTAACAAAGTTACTGTTTGCTTTTTATATATGTAGATATATCACATATATGTGTGTGTGTGTGTGTGTGTATACACACACACACATATATGTGATATATACCACACATATATGTGATTATATATATATATATATATATATATATCACACATATGATGTGATATATATATAAAATCAATAACTCTTTAACATGACAGAATAAATTATGTTGACCTGTATGAACTGTTAATGAATAATTATACTTCTACATTATTTTATCTAACTATAATGTCTGAATATTCTCTCAGCTGCTCTGCACACATAAAAACACAACCCAAGGAGGAAGTTTTTCAGTCTCTCCTTTCCTCAGACATTTTTAAAAATACAGCACACATAGGAAAACCTCATAGACCTTATGGGCTCCCCTACCACCATGGAGAGACTTAAGTTCAAATTGAACAAAGTGATTCCACATCTCATCACTCTGTTGCAATTGTTTTGAAATGTAATGAGGACTTCTTTACAGATGACAAGGACAGGCATTTCCTTCTCTGACATTTCACCATGGGGTTGATGCACAGCACACAAGATGTGACATATATCTTTGATAGCTTTTCACAGAAGCTACTGGAGTAGCTTTAAAGTTCATGAAGGGAAATAATGATTATTAGTCAGAAAATTAAAATTGAACAAGAATTAAACCAGCTAAAAAGCTAATTCCAAGTCATTTATTACTTCAGCTTGCTCCTCAAGAAATTAGTCACAGTAAATATTGTCATTTAAGGCCAGATGATTTAAGCTAACATATTACCAATAAGAGCTACGGCAGAACAACTGACTTCCCTTCAGGCAGTCAAACTTGAGCTCATATGTAATCATAATTGTAAACCAGGAGTACATTGAACTATTTTCATGATATTGACAGTAATGAAAAAAGTATGCTGTATTTTTGGTTCATGTGAGAAGGTCTTCATGTAGTCACAAGTATACTTGAGATTGAGAATAAGCAGATAGAGAAAATTCAGCAGTACCAGTGCAACACAGGTAGCCCAATTCAGATGGGAAGGGCTAAATGTTCACAGGGAGCAGCAGAGGGCCACACCAACATGTTTGCTACCTCCACTAGTACAAGGGGCACCCCTGCCAACAGAGGGGTCAGAGGCTTTAGTGGCCAGCCACCCCTCAGCTCCATGGTGTCAAAAGCCAGATGTCCAGGCTACCACAGAGCATTGTGGTCCACTTGAACACTGGCATGGAGGTGGGGGGGCAGATCAGAGCATTCCAGGGGTGGTGCCAACTGTCCTTACAATGGCTACTAAGACACCTAACAATTCAAAACATACATTATACTATTATATTTTATAACCATTAAAATCAACCCCCCTCCCAAACACTTATCATTTAAATTATTGTTAATTTATTATTAAATATTATTTATTATTAAATATTAAATTATTTAAAAAACCAAAACACATATAAAACGTAACACGTTGGTTAAGAAAGAAGGATCACTGAGGGAATGCCAAATGAAACAAACAAACAAAAATGTTATTTGCTGGCAGAAGAGGACAGGCAAATTATCCTGGGGAAATAATTCCAGAACTTTGGTGGAAGGGCTTCTATCAGCTTGCCACCCAACTAATCTGAGAAAGAGGAGGCATGCAAACCAGATTCTCTGACAATGATCATAGTGGTTGGACAGGTTTATAGAGGGTTAGGCAATCCTTCAGGTATCTTAGTCCCAAACCATGTAGGGCTTTGAAATTCAACACTAGCACCTTGAACTGGGCCTAGAAAAAACTGGGAAACATGGCCCAGGACTGAAGTGATATAGTCCCTATGATTCATTCCAGTTGGCATCTTGGCTGCAACATTCTGTATCCAGCTAACTCTTTGTACACTTTTCAAGAACGTACTGTAGTAATCTATTTTAAATGTAACCAGAGCATGCACTACAGTGGCCTGATATTTTCTGCTCTGAAAAAGCCACAGTGTGCTTTTGAGATCCAATGCCCTCTCTAAGCAGTTGCTGAACTTGAATCCAGGGCCCTTTCCGCACACACGTGGAAACGCACCTCCACCGGCATGAAGTATGCCGGTGGAGGGTCAGGAACCATTCACACGCTAGTGTGCACACAGCCCTGACTACCCCTGCAGCTGGAGAGGCGGAGCTGCGCAGAGCCACCTCTCAGTGGTCCCCCTCCACTCACCTTCTTGTGCAGTGTCCCTCTGGAGGACTGCAGGGACCTGCCCACGCTGCTCTGCAACCTCCAGAGGTCGCAGGGCAGTGTGGGTGGGTCTCTGCAGCCCTCCAGAGGAACGCTGCATAAGAAGGTGAGTGGAGCCAACAGGGAAAGCAGCAGCTTCCTGGCGGTGCAGTTCACACCGCGCCACCGAAAAGACGCTGTTTATCAATAACCTCGCTCATTGAGCGAGGTTTTCAGGGGCAGATTCATGCTGCCCAGGGAAAGCCAGGACAGCGCTGTTGTGCAGTAGCAACACATCCTGTCCGAACGCTCTCCCAGGGACGGCGTTTCCACAGAAATTTGTGGAATACGTTATTCTTTGTGAATTATTTGTTTATTTTTAATTGGTAAGATGCAACCAGTTATTTTTCCTGTTTATTTATGCCCAAACTTAATTTCATTTCTTTTGCAAACAACACGGAGTGGATACCACCTTCATCTTAGCTCCCTGCCATTCCTTGCTGGTGTGTGCACTCCTAAAATGAAATAATTGCATGGAGTCTGGAATAGTGCTCAATTTAACAATGTCTATAATGTTTACACACACACACACACACACACACACACACACACACACCAACAGCATGGGTTCTCCATACATTGCAGTGTTGTCTCCTTAAAATGTGACAGAGAAAACCCATCAGGTTAGGCACTGTAAGATCAAAGAAAAGCAAAGAAACCCACAGATAATTTTTTTTAAGAGGTGTGAGAAAAAAATGACAAAAAATCTGGGAAAATAAATGTTTTGATCAGACTCAAAAAATTCAGAGGATCTGTCTTTTATAATAGTTTATTTCACCTCTAAAAAAAGAGGTATGTGGAAAGGGCTTCTGACGAAAATCTTAATTGTATATATGGTATGCAATGGTCATTTAGATATCCTAAAGCACTTTGAATTGGCCCCAGAACTGGATAAGCAGCCAGCACAGATGTGTAGAACTGGTAAGATGTCCTCTCTGTAACTACTGTCAATCAGCAATTTAGCAGTGGCATTCTGCTCTAACTGAAGCTTCCAAACCATCTTCAAAAGTAGCTTCACAGACAAGATACCCTGAAAGTTTGGTGCTGCTAGCTTAACAATTGCACCCCTGACAGCAGACACCCCCCCCCCCAATTTCCCCAGATTCTCCTTTAAAATCCACCCCTTTGGCATGGATTTAAAGGGAGAATCTGAGGTCCCCAGTTTAAACACTGAAAGTGATGCTGTTTCATGTTGGGGGATAATGCACCCCAAAACAGCCTCACTTTCAATGTTTAAACTGGGAACCCCAGATTCTCCCTTTAAGGTGGATTTAAAAGTAAAATCTGGGCTCCCTAGTTTAAACACCATTGAAAGTGATGCTGTTTTGGGGGTGGATTTCAGCAGCACTGCAGCCGCCCATGGATGGGGGTGGGGGCACAAAAGTCAGATTTTGCACTGGGCTCCATTTTCCCTAGCTACGCTTCTGACTGGGGCTTCATTCCAGGAAAGTGGGGCAGAACAGCACCTTTCTAAATCCATTGAATTCAGTGGATGTAGAAAGGTGAAACTGCTCAAAATGGCATTGTGACAGAGTTACCATAGGAACCCTTCAAGAACTAAAACCCACTTAATGTACCATATTGTTTTGAAGAGATTACTTTGAATGTAAGATGATCCCCCAATATATGTTATTTACAAAAGGTTTTTAATACTGCATTTAACTGTGACTTTAATGCAAATACAACAGACCTAGGAAAAATTGGTTTTCCTTTTGAGTAACTACAATGTAACCTTAATAACGGTGAAAGATTGACAAATAAACATATACACAGAGATGTAGAGAATTTTGAACAGTAGGGTTAAGAGGCCACTAAATTGAAAGTGATACTGGCTGTGACATGTCTTTGGAACTGTGATATTTAAGCACCATGTCAGTCCACAACAGTAGTAACCTGTGATAATATAATCGCTCTAGTTTTTCTAAGCTCATTTAACACTCATCATGTGTGAGAAATATTTTGTCTTCATTCAAGCATTTGTAAATCTGTTCAACTTCCTGATACATTTTAATTCAGTGATTTAATATTGGAGTTCCTTTGCTTCTCTCTGCTTGGCTCCTTGGTTGTTAAAAATCTCTGGCCCTGTCACAAAGTGATCAGAACACACACAAGCTACAGCAATTCTGAACCCACTAATGAAACAGAACTTAAGGCAAAATTGTAGGGATCTAATACGTTGGGAATGAGGAGAGTAGATGAAGTAATTAACATTGCATTTTTAAAATGTTGCAAGCCACTTTGAGATCCTCATGATCAAAAAGTGAGATATAAATGTAATAAACAAATAAATAAGAGTGGAAATTTTGTGGGTTGGCATCAGAATATCTATTGAGACTAAAATGCTCTTCCAGAGGACTGAATGCAGGGGTGTAGCTTACTAAACCAGTGCCCAGGCTCACCCTGGGCACTGCACCTCCCTCCAGCTGCACCTGTGGGGTGCAGTTGGCCAGCGAGGCCAGCCTGACTGGCCCCATCCCCAAATGCCATTGGGATTTTGGTGCCCTGCCCTGATCTCCATGTGGAGTTTGGAGTGGCCATTTGCTGCTGGCCTCAGCTAGCTGGGTCCAGCTTTAAACTGCAGGCTCGCATGGGTGCAGTAAGGGAGGAATATTTTAGCCATCTGTGGTTGGTTTTGCTGTTTTAATCACTATATTATTGTTATTTACTACTGTATATGAATTCTGTGTTGTTGCCACCCTGAGCCCTGCTAGGGAGGGCGAGATATAAATAAAAATAAAAAATAAAACAGATGCAGGTCATTTGATGGAGAGATGGCCATAGGAACCCCAATGTTGTCACTGGGGAAGGTCAGAGTCCCCAGGGATATCCCCAACAGAAGACGGGCTAGATAAAGACCTCCTAGGGCACAGAGTCAAGCCCCAATGCTTGTCTCCCAAAGCAAGAACCAAAGGAGCTACTCCCCAATGTGAGCATTTATACATGCAAGGTCCCTGGTCGCAATTTGAACAGTCTTCTTATGTTAACTTGCTAAAATTAAGGGCTATAAGGAATGCTCTTATTTCCTTTACAGATCACCTAAGAGGTTGTAAAGTTCTGATACACATGGACAACTCTACTGCAAAATACTATATCCTGAAGCAGGAAGGCATATCCTCCCTCCGATTGTGCCTGCAAGCTTCCATCATCCGGACTTGGGCCATCACTTGCAATGTACAACTGTCAGCTATCCATATTGTGGATCTCAAGAATACACTGGCAGACACCCTCAGTCAGGATTTTGACCCAGTTGAAATGGTCCCTGCACCCATTTTATTTGGAGAAGGTGTTCCAAGAGTGATCAACAAGTTCCCAGTGACTGACATGTTCACTTTGCTGGAGAACACGTACCCTCTTAGGTAAATGTTCAAGGCTAGGCCTTAGGACTACTTTGTCCAGGAAAAACTGTGCGACTGGATGGTTGCAGCATGGGACCCTTAAGTTGTTGACTCTGTGCAAAGAATTAATAACAACCAGGAAGGCTATTTTGTAAGGCAAAACCTTAATAGGCATAAAGCTGTGGGTTTAAATGGAGTGAGATGGTTTAATTCTAGTGTAAACCTCCACTTAGTCACAGGGGGTTTAACTGTTTGGTACATGTTATTGAGCCCCCCAAGAAACCTCTTTGAGAGAGATAGAGAAAATAGTGAGCAGATGCCACCCCATCATGAAAAGTAGATATTGTTGTGAAATATACTTTAACAGAAGAGTTAGCTAAGCCAATGCTTTTTAGGGACAGTAGGTATTAAAAAAACACCTTGTCAGGAAGGCAGAAGTAGGGATTTAGGCCATGAGATTCCACCCTACCAACACATCTAGCCTATTTGGCTGAATAGGACTATCTCGTAGAGGGCTTCCCAAAAGCAACCAAGACTGCCACAACCTCATCTGGACAACCCGTCAGGACATCAGAGGAGACCCTTTCTCCCTTTTTCATCAGTAGAAAAACTAGCTTGATACATTCCAGAGTAAATATTCCACTTTAGACCACTAAAGCTTCCATGACCAAACTTTTGAATTCCATTATCATATAAACAGCCATATATGATAAGCAATATATATTATATGACAGCATCATTTAATTACCCCCATTACTATGTTCACCAGCTTTAACTCCAAAAGGAGTTTAATATTGTTTGCTGTTTTAACCAGCATAAGATATTATAGGACTAGGTTCCCTATGCCTTATTAAAGTGGTTCTGGGATTGTTTTCTGGCTTTCAACCTAAGGCATTCACAAGAATACATTGCACTCAGAGTTAATTGTGATATGCAGTGGCCCCTTTGTTATGAATTATGCCTTTAATGTATTTAATGCCATGTAGGTTTTTTAGCCTGGCCTTTTCTGCCTTGGCCCAGTGCTTCAGGTAGAAATGGTCTTTTTAAATCTCTTCTGCACACAGTAATGGAATGACTTCCTGCTTCTTATTCATTATGTGCAATAAATTAGAGGAAGGCAATTGCTTCTTTCTGTACTTACTGAATCAATCTATAATCCTAAAATAAGAGTATAATGAAAATTTGGATTTCCCACTGTTGAATCATGAACATATTTATACACTAACCCTGGCTTGTCTATGATTATGCCTACTTTCCTGCCTCCCAGCAATAAAGAGATAAACAGGGATTTTAATAAATCAGAAGAAACAGATGGATGCATGAAGTACTTTGCTAAGCTAAAAGAATTCTATGGGTTGTAAATTAAATGTTTATTAGCAGTCCTATGTGCCAAGATTTCTGAATAAGCGTTCTTACGTTCATGAACAGTCTACATAAAGCAGCTGCATTAGCTCTCAAGGACTTTCCTAAAAATTCAAGGTTGTTTTAAGCTAACCTAGAAAATGATTGCTTGTCCAGATGTGATAACAGACACTAGCAGAACAAAAATGACAGTTTGATTCACATATAAATATAAGTGGGTCTTGGATGTCTGCCCCCCCCCCCCCTGCACAGTCAAGATAGATGTCTTTTTAAAAAAGCATCACTGGTGAATGTTCTGTCAGTTTCAAAGGTCAGCCATTGCAAAGGATCAGCAGAAAAACCCAACTCATGGGAGGGACTACAGAGAGATTTCATTAGCCATGCTCATTTGTCAGAGGTTTGTTCTTCTGTCTGTCCTCAGAAATTTAGATGAGAGAAGATAATTACTGATATATACACTCTTAAGTGGTTTGTTCACTTGTTTAGATTTTAACCCATTCAAAGTAGATTATAGTAAAACCTGTCGTAAGGTTCCAAAGCATAATGATGTATGGCTGCTCTTCAAAAATCATAAGTCTAAAGACCCATGCATGACCTTTGGGTCCTGGTCCTATCTCCCAGTTATGAAAATGAACATGATATTTTAGTCCAGTCTTGAAGATTCAGAGGATCAGAGTCAACAAAAGGGTAAAAAAAAGTGTGTGTGCTGAGATCCTTTTGTAAATTTGAACTGTTTTGAATATTATACATGTACACCTTACATGTCAGTTATGTAGTCCAATATGTTTTAGAAAAGTATTTTATCATTTGCTGTAAATTAGTCATACTTGAGAATCTGGCAATGCAATCTACAGGGGGCAAAAGGGCTGTGTAGCTGGCCTGACCTTGACGTCATTACCAGTCCACATGACATAAGTGGCATCCACATTAGTGCAGGGGGCACTTATGCCAGCACTGGGGAACCATTCAACCTTATGTCTCATGGGGACCTATGATGCCACTGCACCAGCGCTACTATGGTGTTGAAGTCTGGTGTTGGAACACACTTATGCTGGTGTTCCTGGGATGGAGCTGACCTTTGTCAGCTTCCTCAGGCCTTTCAACCTGGGAATGACCTTTTTTTGCTGGCATTCAGGTCAGTTAGTAATTTTTCTTTCTTTTTTTTTAACTTTGCCACTTCTCTGCATTCTTCTTAGGAGGCAGCGCAGTTATACAATCCCCATCCGCTGCCCATCTACCCCCATCTACCCCATGGATGGGGCTGCTAGATAATTATCAGCGAAGATATAAATAAGTTCTTGATTTATTGCATTCAGTTTATATTTATTTTGTTGTTAGTATTGTTTATATCTAATTATGCAGATATATTATGATTGTACTTAAAATTATTATACATTATACACATTTAAAAAATAGAACACAAAAAAATGATTTTAAAACCAAGTCACATTTGAGAAAGAGGGATGGGAAATAAAAGGAAAAAAGAGTCATATTGTCCGGGCACGGCTGTGGCTCCCGCCACCGAGCCCAGACTTACACATTTGGACCGTCTGCCGGGGATCTCGCCGGCTGGCACGGACATCACTGCGGTCAGGGGTGGATCATGGGACGGGACACGGTGCATCCCGGTTGAAGCAGCATCGGCAGGATCGGGAGGAGACCTGACTGATCGGGGGAGGCGGGGCAGAGCCATAGGCTCGGCTGCGCTTGGGTCTCAGCTGGGCAAGGACGAGAGGACGCGAAGAGGATTCAGCTGGGGAGGGGGAGGAATATAGAGGTCGGAAAGGGACATATGGGGGAAGTAACAGCATTCGGGAGCTGCCACTGCAGTGGGGATCTGGAAGGGGGAACGACGGAACAGGAGAGAGAGAAGGGCAAAGTGCTGCAGGGGGTGGACAGGCATTTCTACAGTCAAGGAGGGAAGGGGGGAGAAAGCTAAGCACCCCAGGTAGCTGGCTCTCACCCCAGTGAAGCAACTGGGCAGGGTGCGCCACCTCTTTGAGCCCTGGGTCCCACCATCAGTGAGGCAACTGCGGCAGACCCTAGCCCTGCAGCCCAACCGGTTCAGTAACAGGGGCGGGAAGAGAAGGCTGCGAGGCCTGGGACGGGCTGCCAACGCCAACAGGCACCCTGTGGGCTACACTGTTCTTGGCCCCTCAGGCCAATTGGAAAAGACCATCTCTGGGGAGACCAACCCCCAGGACAGGGAGGGAGGGAAGGCACCACAGCCCGAGAGCCCCAGATGGGAAGGGGAAGCCCCACACATATATATCACATAGGTGATAGCATATAGTAAAGAGTTTATTGAGATGAAAAGATATTGACTTGCATTCAGACCTTAGTTTTGCTGTCAGAAATACACTGAAACCAACAAAGAAAGCAGTGTTTTTACTAATGGTTCTTCCCACTATGGACCCATCCACCCACACACACAGAGAGAGAGAAGGGCATACTGCCCATGAGGACATGAGATATCCCATGTCCCTGGGTGCATGCCATTTCATCATGTGGGGAGGCGCTGGGCACTGGCTGGGTCACTGTGCCCAGCCTCTCCTGCAGCATGGCAACCTGGCTGGCACCTGGCAGCTCCCCCCATGCCGGGATGCTGCTCATCACAGCCTGGCTCCCCCCCAGAGGCTGGGGAGGGCAGGAGTCTGCTTAGCCCCATCCCCCCATCCTCCCTGCAAGCTCCATCCTCTCTGGCCTCCCTGAAGGCTGGTTCCTGTCCTCCCCAGGCCTCTGGGGGAAGCCCAGGGCCTGGGGAGGGCAGAAGTCAGCCTGCAGGGAGGCCAGGGGCATGGCCAAGGGGGGGCGACCCTGATGGGTTGCCTGGTCAAGCAGGTCAGGTGGGCATTGCTATGGCAGGCCAGCTCCTGGGAGCCCTAGAGCCAGCCTGCCACTGCGGTGTCCATTTGAGCCTCCCTCCCAGCCTCCCTGCAGGCTCCCATAAGTGGGGTGCGGGGAGCCAGGTGCATAGGGGGGGGCGCAGGGAGCCGGTCATGCCCCCAGGCACTATTTAGGCCTGGTACACCACTGCACACACATCTCCCATGTTGTTGTTCACTGATTCTTGGGAGAAGCAATTCATAGGGATCTGCAGACTACAGGAGGAGAGGGTGAGGAGAAAAAGTCTGATCCTCTTGCTGGGCTGTGTTCATTCTAGTCTGAATCCAAGCCTTTCTCTTTTACTACATATTTGATGTTTTGTCACTCTTTAAAACACCTTTTGTTCCCAAAATAGAAACTGAATTACAATTCAAAGTTGACTGTTCTTCAATACAATCCATTATGACTGTCTGCTATACTTCCTGTCAAGAGAGAATTCACTCCTTGCTCAAACTAGCCACATTCTACCCACTACAGAAGACAATGTATCATTTCCCTTGTCTTTCACTGAAGGGAAACCTTCTTCAGCTAAATTGACTCCCATGCCTTATTTTTTTTTTGTTTGGGCCTACCTATTGCTTCATTTCCACAGATTCATTAGAAAGGGACCTTACAGCTCAGTCCAGGGGGAAGCTGAAGCTTCAGGGAGTGGCAGAGGGCTGCACCAGAGTCTTTGCCCCCTCTTTGTGTAAGGGGCACCCTCACCGATGGAAAGGGCACAGGTAATAGCAAATGGGCACTCCACAGCTCGGCAGTGGTGAAACCTGAAAGTGGGCACTGCCACAGAGCATCTAAGTGGACACTGCTGCAGGGGGGCACGTCAGAGCATTCCTGGGGGTAGAGCCAGCTTTAGTCAGCTTCTGCCCTGGCTTTACAGCTGGGAACACCACAGCACAGCACTTGGAGTTATGCCACACAAAAAGGTGGCATACCTCCATTTCAGACTATGGAGGGCTTTCGGGGAGGCCAGGGGATTTTTCTTTGTTGCTGCCTCTCCATGCTGCCTGAAAACCCTCTGAAGGTGGTGTGCAGGCAGCATCAGCCCCAACTGCCTCAGCCCTGTGGATTGGGCTGCTCCTGTCTCATGTGTAAAAGATTATTATGCCATATGCTAGGAAATATTTTTAGAAGTCAATTTTAAGAGAACAATAGCAGCAGACCTGTATTTTAGGGATCTTCCTTAAATAGATCTTTCATACTTTTGAGAAGATAAAAATAATGTCATAGAAGATCGGTTAGAAATGAATTAAAATATTTCTGAGGGATTTTAGTAAGGCTATTTAAGGGGAAAGTCGGGTTGTATTCTACTGGTCTACTCAGCTAGTGACAGTGCTTTTCTCTGAAGTAAGAGCCACTAAACAAAAGTTTGTCTTTTCCATCAGAGGAAGGCTGCTTGCTCCAGAGAAAGGCAGCTGAGCAATATGATGGGCACAACCCATTTTAGTACGGCTTCAATCCAAAAAGCACTAATCCATTTATCCCTGTGAAATTCTATTACTTGTGACAATGTAATGTACCAAAGCAATTGAATAATATTATAAATGCATTTCTTTTTGACACTATTATTATACAAATGGAAATTTCAGTGACATTTAGAATCTTCTTGGATGCCTTTCAACCTGTGCAAAAGCAGCTTGAATAGTAATTGTCTTTACTTTCACACACATATTTTTTAACTGTTTCTCGTCATCAGAAAAAAAAAGTGGCAGCTACTAAAAGAAAGAAAAAAGCCCAGAATGCAGACCTAGGACTCTGTATGAGAAGAGCCTTATATTGCATTTAGTAGCAAACAAGTAAAAAACATCAAAGTGGAATGCACAGGCTTGATTGTTAGAGAAGAGTTTTGAAAGATGATGGAACTGCAGGATTTATAACCCAATCCTTTGAATTTTTTTTCTTTCATCCTTAGTGATTGATGAGAGGGATGGGAAGCTTGTTGAGACAGCTGAAGTTCTTGAAGGTTCAATGGAAAAACAGTGCAAGTAAAAGGGCATAAGAAGCAGCTTTTAAACATACACACACACACACTTTCCCCATTAGTTTCAAAAAATCCTTTGCTAGATATGAAACGTTTACAATTTGTAAGATTTACACTGTGTTTTTAATGTGTTGGGCCAGTAATGATCCAGTGCTTCACTGGGGACTACCTTTACCTTTTCTATTTAAAACTATTTTTAATTAAATTGTTCTGTTGTTTTTGCATTGTTGTTATCACCTTTACTCCTGGGATGCCTGGGAGAAGGCATGCATATAAATAGTTTAAATAAATATTCCCTGAGAAAATTAATATAATAACCTGAAATCTAAGGAAGACAATAAATGTCCATATTAACATGCTGTTCAATGCTGTGCATTTTTATTCACAAATATAAATCCAAAGTAACAGTACAAAGTAAATAGGTTTAGTGGGAGATGAATCCAAGTAAGCATAGATGGAACTCTGAGCTTTGATTCCTGGAGGCTACATATTGCTTTTAAGAAAATCAGATTTATGATGGAGCCCACTTATTCTCTTCTTTTTGACACAGAAAACAGAAAAACAAACTAAAGTAATTTTAATGCAAGTAAAAAAAATATGTTTCAAATACTGGGTCATCCAAGTGAATCCAATTCAGAGGATGCAGTCAGTTTTACAAGAGAACTGGACTTAAAATCCAGAGATACAATTTCTTACTGGAAGACCATTCCAGAGCCCTGGGTGACTGGGGACAGTGCCACTGTGGCACCACCCCACCTTGTCCAGAGGGCTTTCCAGCAGCACAAGGAGAGAGTAAAACCCCAAAAACCTGCCCACTGCCAGGAAACCCTCCATAGAGCTCAATGGACTTCTGCCACCCAAAAGTGTGGCATATGTCCAAGGCCTGGGCCACTGTTGGCTTCCCCACAAAGCCAGGGTGGAACCCAACATGTTGGCTCCACCACCAGGAATGTTCCTGACATGCCCCCTCTGTGCCAAAGGGACTGGCGGTGATGCAGGATCACTGATGCAGTGCTCAGCCCTTTATCTGCACATCCTAGAGGGGCACAGTGGACACTCACTGGTGTGTTTGCCCCTCTGCCCCTCTGCCTAGAATTGCCCAAGGAAGGGCAAATCTGCCAGTACAGCCCACACCACCACCACAGGACAGGACAATTTGGCCTCCTCATCTGGACTGGGCTGTAAGTCCTTCATTATACATGCTACACATTTTAAAGTTCAATATGATTTTAAACACCGCTGTGAAGTACTAAGTAGAATATAAATTAGGTGTCTCACACTAAAATGGAATATAGTAGGAATGGCTTCATTTTTGTCATTTTTTAAAAAAAACTATACACTAAGAAGTTACAGAGATATAGCAATCTTATCTCAGTGTACGGTCCATTCTGTTGTGGAAAAAAGAAAAATGCAATTTGTTAATTTTACAACTTTGATTTTTCAGAAGACACTAATTACTAATTAGATTTCTCTTATTATAAAGCTTAAGGCTCCTCCCACATGGGCCAATAAACACAGGCTAACCATGGTATAAAACCTGTGTTGGGGGAAACTTCACATGGATCCTGGTCCTATTGTAAGTCTGCTCCACACTACCCCCCCCCATAACCTGGGTTTTTCAAGAATCAGTGGTTCTTTAGTTTTAAGGTGAATTGCAGCTGCAGCTGAGTGAACAGTTGCCCCAGGAAGCACGTTACTTGCCTGTGCTCACCTTTGTTTCAGTCCCCACCTCTCTGCTGCATAGCTGTGGAGGCACAGGAGCAGAGGGTTGTGGAGCTGCATAGCTGATGAGTCAGAAGGGCAGAGGGATGGCAGCATAGCTGTGGAGGTTCATGCCTGCCTGGCTTCGTAGTTATGCAGTAGAGGGAGGTGAGTGAAAAAAATGTGTCTCCATCCGAAGGCGCAATGGGAACCTGCATTGCATCCACAGGGTCCATTTCCTGCCTGTTTAGAGGCATGTGAATGCCCTGACGGCGATGTGGGTTGCTTAACCCCCAACTAGTGGACCCAGGGTTACACATTCAATCACATTGGTGCAAGAGTAGTGTCCATCAATGCCCTCTCCTGATTGTATCCCCCTTGGCTGCACAGCCTTTCATCTAAAATGTCCCAGCAGTAGCTTTTGAGAGGTTGCAAAGAGTTGCTGAGTTAAGGAGGAAAGCAGGAAATGTGTCTGTGTTCACCAATGCATATTGTACTGGTCATCAGTTTCATTTGTTCCTCCACCTTGAATGACACTGCAGGGGGTTTTTTTTAAAAAAAGGAAGAGACATATTGCCTTGGACCAACCAAAATATCACAGAATGGTGAATACTTTTGTGCATTTGCAACATGATGTCAGAATTTGTTTTATGACAAATTGCAAGCAACACCCAAAGCACTATTTAAAAAGGGTCACTTGTAATTGAACACTTGCAGTTGTACTACAAATGAGTGGAAAATTCTCATTCTCAAACTACTTTTCAGAGGCTATCCCCACTGTCTGCCAATCCCATCAGAATGAAAATATTATTAACTGACAAAAGAGGTGTTTTCCATAGCTGTGTTGAATCTTCTGTTGGGAAAGGATAGGGAAACTTTGTGCCTCGTCCCTATCATATTCCAGCCTTGTCCATTTTTGACAGATGAAGTCTAGGGATGCTCAAGCATCCACAAGTTCAGCTCATGTTCTGTTCAGTGGTTATAAGCTACAACTCAGTTGTTTTTTTTAATCAGGCAGCTCAAGCGTGAGATGCTCAAACATGTTGGGTTACTGTCAAGATATGGTAAGAAATATAGGGGACCAGTTGCTGGTCTTGACTGAAAAGATCACAGTCAAGCAATGTCCAACTGAATATATGATACAAACTCCACAATTATCCAGGTACTAGTCCTCGGTTTCATTTAAATATGCATGGTCTCTTTCTTCCACATGATGTATGCACGTATAGGCAGGATGTACATGTGTTCTCTGTAATATGTGAACAGAACTTTTATAGAATATGTGATATGTGATATCTGTAATATGTGAACAGAACTTTTATAAAATAAAGAAATCCAAGACAGATTAGCCTTGCAGAACGACTAACAACAAAAAATATAGAGTAACAATATGACCTTGAATAGCCTGAAGTAGAAAAAACAATATTCAATGCATACAATAGATGAACAGATACCTGGGACCTACCACCGGACCCTGCAAATCCTATGGCCTACAGCTGTTACAAGTTTAGTTTAAAGAATTGTCAGACCCTTTAATGACTGAAAGCAATAATTGCTCCACTTTCAGCTGTTCTTGCCTTTTGATCTTTATTTTTAACAGAACATTCTCAGTCCATTTCACTGATTTTCATTAGGTGAACTTCTTCAATTGTACAATATGTTATATTATTTTCTGGTGAAGCACCTATAGTGAAGTTGTGTACCTCTGTGTGAGCTACATTTGCTTCATTTTGTGTGTGCATTTCATATGGCTTTTGTTTAGTGGTTGCTTTGGTGAGGAATCTATACTTAAAGCATTTTGCCTTCACACCAAACTCAGCAAGGTTGCTGTTAATATTCCAGTTCTCTGTTCCCAAAGTGTCAAAAACCCCTAATGACAAATGTGCATACTATTGTCAAAACGTGATCTACACTATCCATTAATGAGTGTTTTCATGCATTAGACCATGCTGTTACTTGAGCTGTGATTTGCTTTGCTTGCAATAAAGGTGGATGCAAAACTACCAAACACAGCAAGCATAGCAGTATAACTATATATTTAGACGGGCAGTGCAATTCTATTCCCAGAATTGGAAAAATTAAATGAATACCATAAATAAAACTTACTAGACAGTCAAAGTTAATGATGTTATACTCAAACAGCCTAGCAATGCTGATTGTTTAAATATAGTTATAACAAGATCTGGGAAATTTGCCAAATGTTAGTAATTCTCCAAAGCCATAACTGATTTCAGTTGCATGTTTAATAAAAGATACAGTGCATTCCTTCAGCTGTATAATATATCGATTTTAGAGGAGTCCCGGTTTTACAGCTTTTATCTCATTCAGTGATCCCTCTGAAATCAATCAGTCATCCTTTCATAAGAAAATGAAGTGCTGCATGAAACTGCTATGCTGAATCTTATGGTTGGGGTGGGTGATGATGACTGCATCTCTCATAGATGAATCCCAAAAGCTGTGTTCCATGATTTTTCTACATTCATAGAGGCTGTCTTTCAGTCAGTCAAAACACTTCCTTGGACTGACCAATCATCCATCTAAAATTTTGCACAATATGAGAAGAAGAAGAAGAAGAAGAAGAAGAAGAAGAAGAAGAAGAAGAAGAAGAAGAAGAAGAAGAAGAAGAAGAAGAAGAAGAAGAAGAGTTGAATTTATATCCTCCCTTTCTCTCCTAAGGGGGCCTCAAAGGGGCTTACAAACTCCTTCCCTTTCCCCCCTCACAACAAGGTAGGTGGGGCTGAGAGAGCTCAGAAGAGCTGTGACTAGCCCAAGGTCACCCAGCTTGTGTGTTTTGGAGTATACAAGCTAATCTGAATTCCCCAGATAAGCCTCCACAGCTCAGGCGGCAGAGCGGAGAATCAAACCCCGTTCCTCCAGATTAGAGTACACCTGCTCTTAACCACTACCCGACGGCTGCTCCCTGAGGTGAGCATGCATGCCCTGGGAACAGTTCCACCTCACTCCACCCCTGCTGAGAGGAGTAACTTTGATAATTGGTTCAGATGACATGTAAAACTGTGTGCAGCACTCCTCTCTCTGCTGGCAAAATAAGTTCTGCTTCAATTGTATCAGGTCTATCAGGTCTAGCATTCAGCAATGAGATGCTGTATAAGCACACAAACTATCACTGGATTGTTGTGAAGTGCTGACAAACATCTTTCCAATACTTTTCCACTTCTGAACGTTTTCTCAGAGTGTCTGAAAATATGCTAGGTTTTGGTTGTTGTTTTTTTGCACATATGGAAAACAAGTACAGAAAAAGAAAAAAGTCCAAATCTGGTTCCCCTCACTCCCTACAGTAATAATAATAAAAGAAAACACACACACACACACACACACACACACACACACACACACACACACACACCTAAACATATATATGGTGACTTCCATCTACCTCACTATGGATCCAAATGCGAATCTAGTTCCATGCTTATAGTTAATATCTGCATTTTTTCACTTTTAGTCTTTCTGGTAAAACTACTTTAGACCAAGACACTGTTTTCATTTAAGTCTCGAATCCTGCCATTATTTCTGTATTTATATATGTTTTCAATAAGTAGTCTGCAAAGGATTTCCAGTCTTAAAGAAAATTAGCCATATTCTTTTCTCTTATAAATGCTGTCAGTCTTGCCATCTCTGCATATTCTGTGACTTTCAAAATCCAGTTGCTTCAAAATACAATTTTAGATTTGCAATGCTAAACCTTTTCTCTCTTTTGCATCTTGCAATTTTTAAATATTTTATTCTTGATTTCTTTCCTTGCCAAACAAAATTGCTTACATCTTTTTGCCATTATGTAAAGCATGTTGTGGTATTAATTATTGGAACACATGGAAGAGAAATAACATTCTTGGAAGCTCATTAATTTTTATCACAGATATTCTCCCCAGCAAAGATAAATTCATTCTATTCCATCTCAATGGATCTTTCTTTACTTCAACCACACTCTGAAATATTTAACGTTTTTAACCACTGTGAATCCCAACAGCTAAGATGGTTTGTTCTGTAATTCTTCGGACATGTTTTTGTTAAGATTTTTGTTTTACTCTTATTTAACTTGAATCCTGCTAATTCACTAAATTCTTGTATTTTATTTAACAATTTTTCCACATTTTGCACTGGATCTTCTAATATTATTCTGCAAAAGCTCTCACTTTATAGGATCGTTTACCTACATTCAAACTTCTGATTTGGTCATTGCTTCTAATAATTCTGTTTAAGATTTCTAATGTAAGTATAAAAAGCAATGGTGAAAGTGGACAACCTTGTCTTGTTTCTTTAAAAATATCACATTTTCCAGACATTTCTCCATTTACAATTATTTTGGCATTTTGTTTAGTATAAATATAGCCTCTATCCCTTTTGAAAAGTTGTTCCCAAATCCACTTTAATAACTTTAACATAAACCTCCAAGAAACATTATCGAATGCCTTCTCTGCATCCAAAACAATGCAACTTGCTTGTCGTGTTGTTCTCATAATACTCCCCAACATCTAGTATTGTTCTAACATTTTCTCTTAAGTGTCTTTTAGGCAGGAATCTGCTTTGGTCTTCATGAATAAATGTTCTTAGGATCCTCTTTAATCTTCTTGCTAAAATAGCTGCAAATAATTTGTAACCATTATTTAGTAGTGAAATTGGTCTGTAATTTGTAACCTTAGTTGTATCCTGGTCTTCCTTTGAGATTAATGCAATATTTGCCTCTCTCCAGGATTCCAAAAGTTGCCCAGATTGTAAAATCCCATTCATCATTGCTAGAAGTAGTTCCATCAATGCATCTGCAAAAACTCTATAGAAAATGGCTGGCAATCCATCTGGCCCCAGAGATTTATTTAATTTTCCTTGTTTTATGGCTTCTACTAGCTAAACCACGTCTGATGTCTTCCTCCAGTCATACAGTGCTATTCCACCTCATCTTTGATGATTTTATTTTATCTTGAACAACTCATATCCATTCACTGTTACATAATAACAGGTTACATCCATTATTTTTTAATCTGGGTCTATTTTATTTCATTTTTGTCCTTCTCATGGATTCTCATTTTCTGCAAAGGAAACAATCCATTTTCTTTCTGCCCCTTTGCACAAACCTGCTTTTTTTTCAATGCAAATATGCTGGCATGACCATCCCATTTTTCCTGCATTCTGATTGGCTGTTTCACCACCAAAGCCACCCTTCCACCTGCTCCCACCCTCTGCTAGGGGAATGCTTCTGATTGGCGGAGAATCTACAGTAACCCCAGCAGCCCAAGCAGGAGCCCATTTCTCAAGCATGCAAAAAAAGTTTTGGGCTTTGAAACCATGAAACATGTAAACATGAAGCATGCAACCCCCTCCCTTAACATTGTGACATACAAAATAATAAAATATGTCCCAAAAGGGAGCAAAGCAATACATCCCATCCATATCCAAAGGTGTGCATCTGCCTAGCTACGTGCTCTGAGCACTCAACAAAATAAAAAAGGAAAGAAAACAGGGCCATTGCTTGCAATGGCTGTAACACATTTGGGTGAAATGGTGCTCACAGTCACTGCCACATCTCAAAAAAGATATTGAAGAGATAGAAAAAGTGCAGAGAAGAGCAACGAGGATGATTGAGGGACTGGAGCACCTTCCTTATGAGGAGAGGCTGCAGCGTTTGAGACTCTTTAGTTTGGAGAGGAGACGTCTGAGGGGGGATATGATTGAAGTCTATAAAATTATGCATGGGGTAGAAAATGTTGACAGAGAGAAATTTTTCTCTCTTTCTCACAATACTAGAACCAGGGGGCATCCATTGAAAATGCTGGGGGGAAGAATTAGGACTAATAAAAGGAAACATTTCTTCACGCAACGTGTGATTGGTGTTTGGAATATGCCGCCACAGGAGGTGGTGATGGCCACTAATCTGGATAGCTTTAAAAGGGGCTTGGACAGATTTATGGAGGAGAAGTCAATTTATGGCTACCAATCTTGATCCTCTTTGATCTGAGATTGCAAATGCCTTAACAGTCCAGGTGCTTGGGAGCAACAGCCGCAGAAGGCCATTGGTTTCACATCCTGCATATGAGCTCCCAATGGCACCTGGTGGGCCACTGTGAGTAGCAGAGAGCTGGACTAGATGGACTGTGGTCTGATCCAGCTGGCTTGTTCTTATGTTCTTATGTTCTTACTGCCAAGGGGAGAAAACCAGCTTGGGGAACATTTCTGAAATGGTGGGCTAACACACCAGTTTGCAGCTCAGAAGAAATGAAACAGACATGATGTAAAGCAAGAGAGCAGGTGGCTGGGTGGGAAAAAATAAAGTGGTTTGGCGCCCATGCTGCTCCCACAGAAGTGGGTTCAACCTGGGATTTTTTTTAAAAAAAAGATCACAATGTTGGCATTTTTTTGAAAAACCAGGTTGAGGGAAACTCATGGGTCAATCCCACTTTGAGAAAGGGACCCATACAAAGTTCTTGCCCAAACTGGGATATTTCTCTTCATCAACCCATTTTATTTGTACCATGTGGAATCGACCTTAAAGATAATTTTTGCTATTTTATCTGTATTACATTTAATTTGTGAAATACTTCAGCCAAGTGTTTGGAGAGGCAGGATTTAATTTTTTTTAAAAAAAAAATAGAGAAATAATTTAAAATGTGTAACAAGATTATCTGGAGTCATAAATAACCCTGTATAAAGTCCAAAACTTTGCAGATACCAGACTGCATGGCAATTATTGTAAGGTAATATCATGCCTCTACCATGAGCATTCTGATAGACTAATGAATTAGAATATCAGGGGAAGTCCTATTTGGCAGGGGAACATGTTGATTCAGACCATGTAAGCAGAAGTCCACTATTTTTACCAATTTTTATTACCCAATGGGTAACCATTAATAGGAAGACATAGACTCCAAAGTGTTAATATGAATTATGTGGTTTATTGGAAGGCATTACTGCACAATGCACTACGAAAGCAATTGCAAACTGAAAACTGTATCAGTGGCTACAGCAAATAATATGAAATAGATAAGCATGAGTAGGTAAGACATGAATCTATAGCATCATTCTAAACCAGTCTCCAATATAGGACACACTAGATTGCAGAGATGAATCATATACCACTAAGCATTGTAATATAGCTGGAATAAAAAGTTGCAAACATAACAGCAAACTTAACACATATTCGTTAATCTAAATCTAAACATTAAACCATTAATTGCTACTTTACCACATTTCTAGTTATAGCTTAGAGTCCCAGCAAGCAGACTGATGCAGTTTCATAGCTATCTATCCAAGATCTTGGAAGAGGCAGAACGCTCACAGGCTTGTGTGCCTCTCAGCCCTTAGACTCATAAGAGGAAGGGAGGGGGAGGGGAGACCTTCATTGGCCCCCAGACATCCTCAAAGCAGGCAGACTCTAAACAGAAAAGACTACTGCTGTCCCAAAAGAAAAGCTATACCAGAAAAGGTTGCTTCTGTTGCCCTACCCTTCATACCCCACTTTATTGAAATATGGATTTCATATTATTATTCCTGCAATATGTACTGGCAGATGCTAACTCTCATATTTGTGTGTATGTGTAGCAGAAGTCCAAACCAAAAACAGACCAAGTGCAGAAATGCCTCCTGGAAGAATTAAAACACTGATTGAGTTATTCCAGATAACTAAGGCTGGAAGTCTCATGGACTGTATCTTGATTACCACACCCCGCCAAAGAAGTTCGCTAACACAAAGAACCTTGAGAACTCCCTGATACCAGACTTTACATTTCCTCTGCCTTTTAGAACCATTTCCTTAACTGATCCTTCCCTGATCCACTCAAAGCCTCAGACAAATCTGAATACCTGGGCAGAGACTTTTAGAAGACACTCTGCTCAAAGCCATTCAAGGCTTCCCTGATACAATCAAAAGTAAATTGGCTCTATTATCCTGGTATTTAGAAAAACAATCAATGAGCTACTAATCAGCTCAGCCCAGTAATCCCAGCCTGGAAACCCAGAAATTCCAGGAATAGAAACTTACTTAAAAATCCAGGAATAGAAATTTACTTACTCCCGCCCCAAACTATGCTAAAGGGTATAAAAATACAGCACACCCCAAGCTCTCTAGGTTCTCAATGCTGGCTCTACAAGCTGTCTCTCCAAGCTCTTCAGGCTGTCTCTCCAAGCTGTCTCTCCAGATTGACTCCAGCTGCTGCTGGCTTCAGCTGCTGCTGGCCCCCGCTCTAGATGCTGGCATAGGAATCCTTGCCTTCTTCAAGACTTCTTCAGCTGAACTTAGGTAACGTTTAGTCCCCATTCCTCCTCTTCCCAATCTATCATCCAAACCTATTTTTCCTCCCTGCTTATATCACTTAGGAATTGTGTATATGCTTTTCTATGTCTCCATGTATGAATGTTTGCACCAAAAACTTATAAAAATATTTAAATTCAATTTGGTCTTTTTGTATTCTCTGTGGAATGTTTCAAAAGCCAATTCTGGTATAGCTGTCTAAAAAATCCCACCTAGCCTGCCTCTTCCACTGCCAAGCTGAGTTATTCCCCATTGCTACTTTAAAAATATATTCTAACTGTTAAGCTAGGTAACACTTCTGCATAAAAAGAGAATTTGCTTCCAAGCCTGAATTTCTCCTAGACTTTTCTGCAATTTCCTTGACAGCACCCCATCCTTCAGAGGTAGAGCAAGAGGAATGGACTTGATTTTCTCTTTATTAATTATTTACTTTTGCACCTGCAAACTAGAAAACCCCATACCTGAAACATCTTTCCATTGTTCCAAAACAATATACTGCTCTTAGCTTTTGTTTCAGATCATGAGACAGGTCCTGTTTGTCAGAGTAGCATATGTACATCTGTGTCCTGGGAACTTTTTTGCTTCTTCAGCAACTGGCAGTGCATCCTGGGGACTTCCAATGACAAGTTTCATGTTAGAGATTTAAGGAAAGGTATTCTTCTATACTATGATTGTGACAACAGTTGGGGGGAGAGTTCTGTCCCCCATTTGCATAGAATCCAGTCCTGTAAAATCTGGCACTTATGGCATCTCAGCAGTTGTTTATCTTAACTCAGTTGGCAAAGTTAATGCTCCAGTTGACACACCAGTTTTGGGATCCTTCTGCTGAATCCACAAATTGTCCTAAAGTTACAGAAACAATCTCGCAAAACACAGTAAAAAAGCTAGAATACAACTGAGCTCCTGTAAGGGGTCTTATGTTGTTAAAACCCATTTACACATGCTACAAACAAGACCCTCCCTTTAAGAAAGTTATCTGTCAGTATTAAAAGGGACTTCCAGAGTGTTTACAGAAACTTGCTATTAGATATTACTTGTGGTACTGTATCACCGCAGTCTCAGCAGAAGTCACAATTTCTGATGACAAACAACATAAAGTCAGGACTTAAAATCTATTTTGTTCAAATTGGCTGTAAGTAGGACAATTCAGGGCCAAAAATGTATTGGATTAAAAGATCAGATAGATAATTTATGTACCATTATGGCTTTGATTAAATAAAAATGATAAATCACACAAAATGATTAATAGAATTTGAAAGAGTTTTTGAACTGTGAGATAAAAAGGTAAATTAGATAAAGTGAACTCTTCTTTCATATTAAATGTATAGCCAGAAATTAAGGATGGGCAGAAAACTGAAAAAAATGATATGTGGATTAAAATCACATAAGTTATACAGTGGAACTGTGACAAGGGAAATTTATCCCCCAAGAAAGAGAGTGCTTCTGAGTTTTGCTACCAGATGGACATGTCTAATGTCAGTTCAGGAGCAAATTATGAAATGCAAGTAGTTAATGGTTGAGATGTGTAAACCTGATTGATTAAACCATATGTTTTGTTCATGCTACTGAGAATTTTTATACTTGTTCAAATAAAGCAAGTATACTACTTGGTCTGTAATCAGTTAATTCTTAATGACTCCAGATTTGTGTCTTCTGTTTTAATAAAGAGCACGTGATACAAAATGTTTATTTGTGATGATAAATCTTGGATCTGTTGGCCCTAGTTTTTTTGGTCAACAAGTGTGGGAATAGACTCATCACAAACTTTATATCAGAAGTTTTGGTGTTCCTTTCATGCTTAATGTATTACTGCTTGCATATTTTATTTTATTTTTATTTACTAGCGGGGCCTGGCCACGCGTTGCTGTGGCAATTGTCCTTCTCATCACAGTCCACAACCCACACAGATGTCCATGCAAGTCCAATGATCCACAGCATAGCCTTTTGGGGTGGTCAAATGGAATCCCTCTTTCCCTTTTCAATTCACATTGTTATATGGTGCTGTCTTGTTTTTTAGTATAATGTAACCCTTTCCATTCCACAACCGAACTGTCCAGAGTGCGAATCCCGCTGTCCATGAGGCTGGTTGACACGCAGAGTCCTGGCTTGGGTAAGGCAGAACTGGGGCAAGGAGGCTATCCCAGTCAGGCAGCAGAGGCAGGGTGGTGAGGCGCTCAGATCGAGGCCAGCTCTCTGGGTTCTTAAAGGGCCATGTGCAAAAGAAGCGGAGCCAGTAGTGTTGGTTCGCCCCCACCCTGTGGATTTTCTTAGAAGAAAAAGGCAAACTCCAGCTCGCTTTTAGTAAAAGAGAGCTGTGTCAAATATGGGTGAGGAAGTGAGTAAGTGGTGGTTGGTTGTGAGGGAGGGCAGAGTGAGGTGTGTGAGGATGAGCTGGATGTGTATTGTGTGGTAGCAGTGGGTGAGGCACAGAGAGTGAAAGTTACCTGTGTGTGAGGGGGGAACCCCACCTGACGTCACACATGGCAAAGTGTGTATGTATTTCACTTCCACTTCCTAACAGTATTACCTATTTACTGTTTTCACTGCTCATCTCTGCCTATCTGCACAAACATTCTAAGCTCTCATACCAAGCCTTCAGGCCACAAACATGCTGCACGAACATTCTAAGGGTGACAGTTAAACACAGCCAGCTTCATGGCCTGGTGTGCCAGGAAAAAGATGTTTTACCTGCTCAGGTATGGACTTTGGGCATTTTGAAGGTCTGATTACCTGCCCAGAACAGGGAGGAACGTCATGTGAAAATTTGGGGGCAATCTGTCCAGCCATTTCGGCGTTAGGGCGTGACTAACAAAGTCACTGTTAGCTTTTTATATATATAGATTCTTCATATTTATAACCTGCCCTCCCCCGAAGGGCTCAGGGTAACGTACAACATTTTAAACAGCATAAAATCATAAAACCAGTAAAACATTCTAATTAGTAAAACAGATGGCAACAAAACCCACCCCCTCCCCTCCGAACCCATAGGAAAGCCGAGGCGATCTTATTTATCTTCCCAGCTGGTCAGGTGGTAACACTTGATGGAACAAGGTTGTCTTATAGGCCCTGCAAAATTCCTGTAGGTCCTGCAGGGCCCTAACCTCCCTAGGTAGCCTGTTCCACCACTTGGGGGCCAAGGTTGTAAAAGCCCTGGCCCTTGTAGAGGCCAGCCAGATGTGTCTGGGGCTGGGGACTTCCAGCAGGTACTCCTCTAAAGAGCAGAGGGCCCTGGAGGGGCAATATGGAGAGACATGGTCCTGCAGGTATGCAGGTGCAATGATATATGCAAGGATATTTGCATAATAGTAATATAGTAATTACTGGGGGGGGTTGGTCTTAAGGCTGCCACACTTGTCAAGGACAACTACAAATAACTTTATTTCTTTTTCTTTTTGCAATTTGTATCATTATCATTTCGTAATTTCCAGATTTCACCCTTTATTTCCTGGAGTTGATTTCGGCTGATTTTTCACATTCAAAATGCCCCATGGTTGATCCTGGAGTGTACTTGCTGCAGCACCTTTTGCCCTGCTTCAGACTCTTCACTGCTCCCCAGTTCGTCCTGGGATTCAAGGGAGAGTCAGTGCATTATGCCTCAACTGTTTCTTCACAAGCCCGCTGCTTCTCCATTTGCACCACGAGCTCTTCCAAAATGTCTTCCACACATGGGCGGATAACCTCCCTTTCCCACATTCTTATTGGCTGAATCTCCACCCACTCACTTTCACTATTTTAGTTTTAAATTACTCTGAACACAAAACAGGCACTAAGTATTGGCACCCTCGGCCCCCCTGTCTAAAATCCTTGTGTTTGCAAGAGAATCACCATCCTCCACACCCTCTGTCTAATTCTTGCGTGTCTGAGAGAATTGCTGCCCTCTCGTTTGTGGTGCCTGCACATGCCACTTTTCTGTCTAAAAACCAAGGTTTCTCCTGCCGGGCTTTTTTTCCACTGCAAGGGAAAGGTGGCAATTCTCAGCCTGTTCATTAGTGAGGCGGGCCAGAGTGGCAAGGTGGGGAAAATAGCCCCAGTTCTGCTGCTGTAGAGTTTTTCATGGCAGTGGAAGCCACCGAAACAACAAAGGGGCATTTCAAAAGAACCTCAAATTTGGCGGTTTTGGAAATTTGCAGTGCAAAGCCAATGCTGCAGAGCGGCACCAGGGCAACAGCGGGCCTTTCCCCATTTTCGTCCTTCCCCTCTATGCTGCGCGCTGCTCTCAGCGCGCAGCATCCCAGGCGCGCGCCTGGCCGTCCCCACGACCCCGTGCTCTGTGCAGGGTCATCAAAAGGCGCCGTTGAGAAGAGCGCCTGGGATGCTGCGCGTTGAGGGGCACGACAGCAGCAGCTTCGGGGCGGCTGCGCTGTCGCCGCCCCTCTCAGTGGGGAGTGTTGAGGAACCCCGCGCTACTCTCCTCGAGTAGTGCGGGGCTTAAGGGAAGTGGGGAAAGGCCCAGCATGACAGACACGCTGCAGCACCTGGAGCCGTGACAAATATCAGCTGCACCGGAGTATTCTCCGTGCTAACAACAGAGTATTTTTACAGTGAAAAATCAGCCTTCATGCACCTTATGAAACAGAAAGTTTAGAAATGCCAAGAGGCCTGATACAATCGAAATCTCATTTGGGCAGATTCCAGTTGAAGGGCTGAAAAAATAAAATGCAAACACTTGCAAGATAGAAGTCCTCTCAACTGTGTCTTCAAAAGCCATTGTGATTCTACCCTGCAGCTTATTCATTCAACTGTTACGTAGTAAAGCTAGACTTTTTCAGTTTCAAAATTCAAGTAGAGAGTAATGACATCCTGATGTTGTAAAGGATATTTGCATAATGCAGACTAAATATTTCAGAGATATGATACAAAGGGCACAGCCTTTATCGTAGCTGAACAGTGTAGAACATATTTGTCAATAATGTGTTCCCACAGTGATATGACCCAGCAAGGAAAATAATATATTAGATATTTCTGTTCTACAAAGCCTATGAAGAAGAAAGGCCTTAAAAAAGTTATTTAGGCACTTTCCTTGCCCAACTCACTTAGTTCAGTATCAGTGTTAAGCAATGGTCACCTTGAAATGGTTCAGTTGTTTCCAAAAGCTATTGACATTCTATTCTACAATATCTGTTCAACTGTTACACTAGAAAAGCTACATTTACTGTGAACATTCTTAGAAGTTAGATCGACAATAAGGTAAGTCCAAAACTGTAGCCTGCTGGAATCTGTCAAAAAAATTGATCTATCTTTTTGTCACATAAGCCCCTCATTAAAGCACATATCTACAAGAAAATGACAGAGAATTCCATTTAGAAGCTCCTTTTATTATGAACTAGAACCAGGTATCCATACTTTTAGGCTGCAGTCTCCAAAATACTTGGAAATGTCTCTTCCAAAATAATTACAATATAGTAGTAGAAGCATGAAATTGAGTTAAAATACAAAGTTTTTCAAGCAACTCAGAAGAGAACTTGAGGCCAACTTTAATTCAGTTTTGTTTAATGGTATCAGACATTTATTAAAATGATTGCATGTGTGGGGGACAGATTTTGAATGATTTCTTATAGTAATCACCAGAAGTAGAAAGTGTGAAACAGAATGAGTAGTTCTAATATGCTGGAAAGTGTTTTATTAAGCTGTAGGAAAATAGATTACAAATGCACCTATATGCACTCAGTTCTATTTCACACTTTCAGCAGAACCAGGGAGACTGTAGAACTCTGAACTGGTACATGGAGGCTGTTTTGAGGTGGATGTGGGTTAATTAACTGAAGATTTATCCTGAGGGAAGTGCTATTGGTGAGCAGAAGATCTGAACTGTGGTTTAGGATATACAGACAAGATCAAAACATTAGTGCAAGTGGTTTAATAAAGCAAAAAAGTGCAAACTAGTGCAATAAAGTGCAAAATGCACAGCATATTATATTCAAACAGCAAATAGCCCCAGTGGTGGGATCCAAAAATTTTAGTAACAGGTTCCCATGGTGGCGGGATTCAAACTGTGGCATAGCGCCAATGGGGCTGGGCAGGGCATGACAGGGGCGTTGCCGGGCATTCCTGGGGCGGGGCATTCCTGGATGGGGCTGTGGCAAGGATGCAGCTGCTGCGCCAGTCCTTGGGTGGGAAACGAATGCACGCAGGTGCAGGCTGCCATGCACGCCGGTGCACCTCCTGATAGACTGCTTCAAGTTCTGTGCGCTACTGCTGAGAGGAGGGCCGTAACTAAGGAAAAAATCACGTGGCAAAATCACCAATTAGTAACCCCCTCTCGGCACACACAAATAATTAGTAACCTACTCTCAGGAACCTGTGAGAACCTGCTGGATCCCACCTCTGAATAGCCCTAAATTCAGAGGAAAACTTAATAAAAACTAGGGTCCTTAGAACATCATTGAATTTAAAAGGAACGTGTATTTTCTGGACTGCAGAACTGGATATTTACATTGAGTTTTTTTAGTGATATTTATTAGGTTTTCCCTTAAATTTAGTGCTGTTTGTATACAATGTTCTGCACGGTTCCAGTTTATTGCACCAATTTGCACTTTTTTGTTTTATTAAAACACTTTCACTAAGGTTTTGATCTTGTCTGTATATTGGCAGCAGCCTGGTACGATGGCTTGTTAACTGGTTGTGTTCATACACTGTACTCAGTTTCTGTGATTTAGGATGTCACTTGTTCTCAATGAGGTTGCACTCCTGTTGAAAGCACAAGTTATTTTTCGGTGAGGTTCTGGACTCAAGCTCATTGTTCAATAAGCAGGCAACTGTGGCCAGGTGTGCTTTTTATCAGCTTCGACCGCTTAGCCAACTGCAGACTTTCCTGGATAGGAAAAATCTGGTCACTTTGATACATTCCCTGATAACACTCAGATTAAATGTCTCCAAAATACTTTATAGTGGGCTGCCCATTAATTTTTTAAAAAACTTCATTTGGTACAGAATGCTATAGCCTGGTTGTTGACTGGAGTAAGTGAACAATTTTAGCAGGAAAATTCAAGAATTGAACATGACATGATATTTAAAACTCAGTTTCAATGTATGCAAGAGAAAAGTGAAATGCAAATGCAGATATCTGAATCCAGTCAACAAGTATGAGAAACATGATAGCATCTCTAATTAGTATGTACATGAAAACAGACATGTGAATTGCAAGTTATTCTTCTGAAAAGATATTTCCAGAATAGATTGTTATTAATCAGTTTATTGCAAGAAAACTGAAACTTTAAACAATAATCCAACATGGTTTCCACCAAGTTACTTTGATTGAAATGCTGATGGATGTGGAAGTATCTTCTTATTCACTGTTGATTTTCCCTGCAGCCTAGTAGATGGCATATATAGTATGGCATCACAATGCAGCTTTTGTTAAAGGAAATTTTCAGTTGATCTGTTTTAGAAAAGAAAAAGCCATTTCCCACTTTTCATTTTGACATGTGTCCATCATTGATGTCATACACTGGAATTCCATGTTGTGTAAACACTGCTAGAGTTCCTTTTCAGTAAGGAACATGAGTGTGTATGGAGCCTTGGAAGATTTTAAATATATGTTCCCTTTTTGAACAAATGGTGACACAATAACCAGTGAAAGAAGAAAAGAGCTGCAGTGTCCAAAGTTTCATGTCATTACTTTCTGAAACTTAGTCCCTTCTTTAAATTCCTTCTTTAAAGTTCTGCCTAGTATCCAATTCCATCCACCTGTGGAAACTATAGAAACAACAATTTGGTGAAGACTACAACATCAGAATCAACAGCTCTGATCAGATTTTTAAAGCAATCATCAGTGACAGCAGCTTCAAGTGTATGTCACATTATTCTTGATTATGCTTCTTCATGGTTCCATGCAGTAACATTACTCATGTCACTATGACTGACACTGAAAATTAGTAGCTCTTCATACAATGTGAGCAGGAGATGCACACAGCTGTGTTTTGAGATCATTGCTGATTGTTGAGCAACTCAAACCTGTTTTCATCAGCTAAAGAAGCCAAAGCAATTGGTGGGCAAATTGTCTCACTTGTGGGCAAATTGTCTCACTTGTGCCACTCCTCTCTTATAGACTTTCTTTCAGCCCAATCCAGAGCCTGTGGTGGCATGCCACAACACTGCTTGGCACTGCCCCACCACCTCCAGGAAGGCTTCTAGGCATATGTACAAAAAAAGACTCCCCACTGCTGGGAAGTCCTTTGTAACAGACTGCAGAGAAATGTGTATTTTTAAAGTGCAGTTTTGTCAAAGCATAATATTGTTTATCTCTAGAATGAGGCACTAAAAGGCCTAACTGATTGGCTGTGGCCTTCTGCACTCTGATTGGGCAAGTAACTTCATGATACAGAGGGGAGAGGAGGCTACCTCCCTTGTTAGTACATTCTGTGTGGCTGATGTTAAGTGCTGCCTGCCTTAACTGTGATAAACTAAATTCTGAGGGGAGAGTTCTAGTGTACTAGTAGGTCTGGGACATGGGCATTTTCTTTAAGTTTACCTCAGTAGAGAGTTTATCGTTTGTTTTGATGGTTTTACCTAACAGAGGGCTGTGTGAGTGTACAGTGAAAAAGCACCAAGCCAGTGTTAGGACTTTGTATGTGAATAACCATAAGCCAAAACATCTAAGCAAAGGAAGTGTGCAAACTGTGAACCATCTGTGAAACTAATATCTAAGCTAAATTGATCAAAGTAATCTTAAGTGCAGAAGAAACTAAAAACTATAAGTCTCTGGGCCAAGCTTCAGATGATCGACCGACAGACAGACAGACAGACAGACAGACAGACAGACAGACAGACAGACAGACAGACAGACAGATAGATAGATAGATAGATAGATAGATAGATAGATAGATAGATAGATAGATAGATAGATAGATAGATAGATAGATAGATAGATAGATAGATAGATCAATCAGGGGGGGTCAGGGGGCATAGTGTTGTCCCTGGGTGCCATTTTCCCCTGATATGCCTCTGCCAGAACAGGAGACATTCCAGTTCCTGGGTCAAACCATCCTATCCCCAATAGTAATTCTGTTTTTATAGGATTAAACTTCTGCTTGGTAGCCCTCATCAATCCCAAAATTGCCTCTAGGCATCTATTTATGGGTTTTCAAGCACAAAACAGAGCTCAATGTCAACCATGTATTGTTGGCAACTCAACTCAAATCCCTAGATGACCTCTCCCAGAAATGTCACGTAAATGATGAAAACCATGGGAACTAGCTGGAACCTTGTAGGACTCATGCCACAGGGCAAGGGACTGAGCAACAGTTCCTCAACATTCTGAAATCTATCTTCAAGACAGGACCAAAACCACAACTAAATAATCCCTCCGAGGTCTAGCACTTGTCCAGAAGGATTCCATGATTGATGATTTGAAAGCCTTTGAAAGGTCCAGGAGAATTAACAGTCATATTATCGCTGTCCATCTCCCAGCCCAGTTGATTTCACAGATAACATGCTAGGTCAAAGGTTCCTAAAGTTTAAGGCACTGCTACCTATTAAATATACACAATTATAATTGAATGTCACTTAAGTCACAAATAAAAGGCGGGCATGTGGTGGAGAGGATCTTTACTTCTTTTGTCTACTGCCATCTGTTTTTACCATCTGTTTTGACATTGAAATGTCATTGCTTTTAATATTGTACTGTTATTTATATTTTTTTAATGTTTTAAGGATTGTATAATGATATTATGTTAAGACCCACCCTGCAAGGATAGGGCAGGATATAAATTTAAAAATAAATTAAATTAAATAATAAATATACAGATTTCACCCATACCTGGTGGCATGGTATAGTGGTTAGGAGCAGTGGGAGAATCTGGAGAACCTGGTTTGATTTCTACTCCTTGATATGAGTGGTGGACTCCAGTCTGGAGAACCAGGTTTGTTTTCCCACTTTTATACGTGAAACATCCTGGGCCACCTTAGGCTAGTCATGGTTTTCTTGAATTTCTCTCAGCATCTCCTACCTCACAAGGTGTCTTTTGGGGGAAGGGAAGCTGATTGATCCTCTGAAGATGCCAGCCACAGATGCAGGCAAAACATCAGGAGAAAATGCTACTAGAACATGACCATACAGCCCAGAAACCACACAACACCCCAGTGATTGTAAGCTGCTTGAAGACTCCTTAAACGTAGAGAAAAGGGTGGTATAAAAACCATATCTTCTTATTCTATCTGCAATTAAATCTGGTGGCCAACAGCTGCCTCCTTAAATCAGGTTTGATTCTGATTTGTTATTTGTCATATTTGCCGCACTGGATTGCCATATTTTAAAAGGTAAACATATTTTGTGGGGAGGAAAATTTTTAGATTCAGTCTGAAAATTGTTGTCTGCCAGTTTTTCCATTATGCCTATAGAAATACAGACCTGATATTAAAGTTGTATGAATCTTTAAGTTCAAATGTTTAAATCGTGTCCTACTTTTATTTTTATTGCTGGAAATTCTAGGCTGGGATTTAATGCTAAATGCAGCATGCATGAAAAGCATAATACCAATAAAAATTGTAATGCAAACCAGGTCTAAAAAATAGGCAACACAATCCTGTGCATGTTAACTCAGAAGGATATTTGCATGAGTTCATGGGGCTTTCATGTTAATCTACATATATATGCCTTAATACTCATCTGCAACACTTTGAATCCTCAAGGTCCAGGTTCAAAGTTTAGAGTAATTCTAATGAACTCAAAATAAAAATCCAATTTATTAAACTACAACAAAAACATTCCCAACAATGAAAACATTCCCAAAGATATCTGGACTTGCCATAGCTGACTCTTGAAGAACTACGCTAAAGTATTCTAGTACACAGCTGCCCCACTTTGTCCTGCCAGGAGAAAAAAAACCTGCTCCTAGGGCAACTACCAAGCTGGAAGTCTTGTCCGGTGTCTTTCCAGAAAGAGTTCCTGCTGTAGCAAGAATAATTTTTTGTGTGATTCTGCTCCAGTCTCAGGAAGAACATAGGCCCCTTCCGCACGGGCGGAATATGGCGCCCTGGGGATGGCAAAAACGCCGTCCCCAGGGAGCCATTCGCAGCCGCGCCGCCCTCGCTCCGCCCGACTGGCGCGAAGCCGCCGTTTTCCGACCTCGCTTGGGAAGTGAGGTTTTCGGAAAATGGCGGCTTGGAGCGGCTCCAAGGCGCCCTCCCTCGCCCCTCTCCACTGTTCACCTACTGTATCTGTGGCCGTCCGGCGCGTTGCCGAGGCCTGGGGACACGCCCCCTGCCCTGCGATGGTGGAGCCGTCGCATAGCCGGTAGGAGGCATATCCCCAGACACCAGCGGCTTCCTGGTCTTTCTACTACGGCTGGGATTGGCCGGGCGACGGCGCTCCGCGACGCCGTCTTCCCGGCTGTTTCTGGGACCGTTCGTGCGAACGGTCCCAGGGGGGGTTGGGTCGGCGTGGAATACGCCGACCCAAGCCCGATTGTCGCCATGCGGAAACGGCCATAGTGTTGTCTGCAAGAGATTGTGAAAAGGGCTCTACTATACAATAGTGGTTAATAAAACTGTGTTGTTCCTTCCTCTTTCCAGTTACTGCTGCTCTGAAGAAGGATCACTCAGCTCTTCCCAGGTACTGCAGTTCACAAAAAGATAGTTCAGTTCTTCCACCTAACAACTTTCATTTTGTGCTCTGTCCTTTTTCAGCTCCAAGGCTTGTAAAGCAAGCTTTGGCCTTCAGAGAAGACTGCCTTCAGTGCTTCTCAATCCACCCTCTCTTATTCTTTTAGCTAGACAATCCTGCTTTAGACTATCTTTCAGTGCTCATTCCAATAGCACCTTTGCTAAATATGGAAATTACCACAAGCTGCCTTAATAGTCCTCTTTACCTGAGCAACAAAACTTACCTTGGTAAAGCATATACAACGTAGTAATATACTAATCTTACTATGCTAATATAAATGAAACCCATGCGGTGGAGCAAATCCCATCACCTCACCCATCATAGTTCCAGGCCTCCTCCCCACATAGTATTCCATACACTCTGCTGTGTGGAACTCAGGCCGCTTCCGCACAGCCATGCTGGGGGGTGCATCGGCGTATACGACCGTTCGCATGAACGGTCCCGGTAAAGGCAGGGAAGACAGAGCAGTGCTGCACCGTCGCCCGATCAGCGTATCTTCCCTGCGACCTTCCGGCACGTCGCCCAGGCCAGGGGACACGCCCCCCTGCCCTGCGCGACCACTCTGGTGTCGCAGGGCAGGGAAGGCGTGTCCCCAGGCCAGGGCGATGTGCCGGAAGGTCGCACAGAAGGTAGTCAATCGGGAAAGGGGGGATGGCGCCTTCCAGCCGCTGCCATTTGCACGGCAGCCACTGTTTTCCAAAAACCTCGCTCGGGAAGCGAGATGGGAAAATGGCGGCTTCGCACCGCTGGGGGGGAGCGAGGGTGGCGCGGCTGCGATGCAGCTGCGCCCCCCATGCGAACAGCTCCCTAGGGACTGCATTTTTGCCATCCCTAAGCACTGTAAATGGCCCGTGCAGAAAGGGCCTCAGAAGCACCCTTAATTTTAATAACCGAATTAAAAACATTAAGTTTGTGATGGTTTGGAAATATTATTGAAGTAAAGCCTTGCTAATTGATTACTTATTTTTGGTAGTTTCTTTGTCCAGTTTCATTTCAGATCTATATCACTGAGCTCATTACATAACGGATCAAAAGTTAGGTCTTAAGTGGCTTTGAAACCACAGGAACAGCTTGATGGCTCATGGAGATGGGACTCAGGCTGCTGGCTTTCAGTTTTCAGAGTTGAAAGGAATTTCAATAAAGTTTCTAAACTCAACATTAAAGATAATTAACTCAGCTCAGGGATGTTTCAGGGAAGATTATATCAGGTGAACAATTTTTCCCACTTTTCTTCTCCCAGGAGTTTTCGCAAAGAGACATGTTTCATCCTGAACAATTGTCAGTGATATTAATTAAGAAAAAAACCTAGTCAAGTAGAAAGAAACTGCACAATACTTTTCCTTCGGAAGATTTCAAAAACATTGCTTTGGCTTCTTTTCTTCCCTCTGGGAGAATTTGTTCTCACAATTCCTCCAAAGAACTAGAGTTGAAAATGTAATACAGGTACCTATGATAGTCCTCCACTGATGTTTAAATGGCATGGTTTAAAGGGTGGGTGTAAGGTTTAATAAGTTGGCACTAACAGTTCTATTTAAAAAGGGGGGGGAAATTCAACAGAATCCTGCAACTTCATTCCACTAATGCCAGTACTTTCCTCCAGTGCAAGGAGATGTCCACCAACACAACAATAGTAGAACCAATAGAAGTCTCCTTGCCCCAGAAGAACTACTGTTAATGGCATGGAGTTATCAGATCAAACCTTGTTTTCAGAATTGGTTGAATCAGAATACATTTTTTCTGATGTATTCCTATGCTGTAAACAGTCCTGAGACCTTCCATGAATTTCTCCAAGAAGGATATTTCAGGCTTTGTTGATTCCAGCAATGTTACCGAAATCAATACATACAGGACTGTAAAGTGCAAAAGTGTCCCTTTACAGGGAACAAACACACATGTATTTAGGCTAAAACCAAGGCCTCGGTACAAGGATGCTATAATCCTAATGTTTTGATTGTTAATTAAAAGTCATACAACTGCCATCCAGAGTACTGGAAAACTTGTACAAATTCTTTGACTACTCAAATTTGCCAGTGCATTTTTTTTGTGTTACTGCTATGTGCAAAGTGATCTTATATTTCAAAAAAGCACCATGTCCTCTCCTACCCACATACCATGTTTTCCCTAAAATAAGATGGGGTCGTATATTAATTTTTGCACCAAAAGATACATTAGGGCTTATTTTTGGGGTAGGGCTTATTTTAGGGGAAATATGGTACCTTCACAATTAATTAAGTCGGGCTCTCGGCAGCCCCATCCTCATTGGCAGGGAGCCCCCTGCTGGATCACACCATCCTGATCTGTGACTACCAGTAGGGCTTATTTTTAAAGTAGGGCTTATATTTTAAGCCTCCTCCAAAAATCATGAAAAATCATGATGGGGCTTATTTTCAGGGTAGGTCTTATTTTCAGGGAAACACGGTAGCAGTAACACTCACATCATCATCAATAATGCTAGCTCCTCAGTTTGACCAAAATGTATACTCATCAGGAATTTCACCCTTGACTGAATCATTCAAAATAAACAAATCTAATCTGCTAGCTGACAAATGAAACCCTTTTTACAGTTTAATATAGCGGTTTTGAATTGTCTAGGAGGCAAAAGAAATGCTGATATCCACTGGGGTGAGGGGCAGCAGAGTTGTTTAAATGCAATAACACATCCAAGAGGTCAGCTTTGGCATTAAAACTGCCAGCTACTAAAAGAAAAGCACCAGGAAACTTTTGTTGGAAGACTAGTTCGATACTTCAAGACTGCCCAGAATTTCCTGCAACCTGAGTTTATCAAGAGGGGCTATGTATACATTAATAACCAAAAGACCAAATATGTTGAACTGTATGGCTGCAGTCTGTGAATATTGAGCATTTGGTTCTAATTCTTCTACTGTGGCCCTTGGTCTGCCTTTTCTCCCTGCAGCAGAGCCAAATAGTTCATATGTGGAGAATCCATCCACTGACATGGGTACTCGAGTCCAAGACTTTTGAAGCATAGCAATATTAGACGTGGATTTTCTTGTTAACAAGAAAATGGAATTTGAATGAAAAAGTTATGATGCAACTTAAATTGGTTGACTATAGTTAGTTGATGGGATGTGATCAACAAACTGATCACAGAAAACTGGTTCATGACCAGTGAAAAGGATGTGACTTGAACCAGCAAGTGACCTGAACCAGCAAGAGTATTACTAGTATCAGCAAATGGAACAGTGGATGAGCCATCACTCTTGTCCTCACCTCATGTTTCAAATGTACTGACTTTTTATATTTTTAAACAACTTTGTGTCCTTTCATGTATTTAGTTGCTAATAGTGGTAACATTTCCCTACTTGTTCTGGCTTTCTGTTTTACTGACCATATCTATTGTTATTATAATTTAATGCTTTTCCTTTTGTTGTCAGCTGCTGAGTTTTTTTCTTTCAGCTGGCTATACATATTTATTTCAAATGAATAAAATATATTTCTTTATAAATAGCTTTTAAGAATATATATTTTCTGTGGAAAACTCCTTTGAGTTTAAGGAGGAATTTTCTTGGTACTCTCAAGTTCTAGCCAGTCATTCCATATGTTATAGAACCTGTTTTTCCAGAGCTTGACCCTGTAGGAGATAGATATATTTTGGAAATCAGTTCTAACAAGGGTTATGTTTATTTTCACCTTATTTTTTCCAAGGAGGAGGGGGACAGAAATGATAGAATATTGCATTGATTGTTTCACTTCTGTGACTAGAATAAAAATAAACTGAAATAACACATTTCAATGCAGTTAAGTTTTACAGCAATCTAGACAGTGTAAGGTGACTACACTAAAAGAGCTCTATATACTTAGCTAAGAAGCTAAGATAATGATAATTAAAGGCCAGGAGTTCAGCAGATTGTTCTTGACCATTCTGTATCCATAGACACATTCAAGATGCTGATTAGCTGTCATGAAAGGCTTTCATTCTCTTACCATACTTTTAACATAATTACCCTGCTTCAGCAGCTATTCCACTGTATTGGCTCAGAGACAGACAATTGAAACACATTTCCCTAAAATGTGCAATTGCCATAGGTTCTGAATGAGCATGTGAAAAAAAAGATCCTTTTGACAAGACATTTTTGAATGAATATTTTAGAACCATATTGTCTTTAAAGACTCTAAGGCTGATTCTGCATGGGCCAAAAACAGCAGTGTGAAAATGGTGTGAAAATGGTGTAAAACGGTGTAAAAGGGTGTAAAAGGGTTTATACTGTTTTCACACTATTTTCACACCACTGTTTTTGGCCCATGCGGAATCAGCCTAAGAGAGGGACAGAGACATTATGAGTATACCTATAGAATATTGGAAGGGTGTATGTGTGTACATGGAGAGATACTAAGGATCTGCAAAAAAAGGGGGAGATTCAGTTTTTAAAAAATTAAAAACTTGTATCAGGTTGTTTCATCTCAGAATTATAACTGTTCTTAGTAGGAAACAATCTGATATACTCTTTCTTACTGAAAGATGATAGGACATTTGTGAATTAATCCACCATTTCCTAGAACTTTTTTGTTCTAGAATGCCCCATTTGGGTCCTAGTGCCTTGGGGGCAGAACTAGGTGGATCATTAGGTTCCCAAGAGGAGCATTAGGTTCGTGCGAAACAAGCTGGAGTATTTCTTCCCAGTCTTCACTGGATTCCTTCAAAAAATGGGCAGCCATGTGAATGGACACCCCGGGATAAAATAGACCCAGGTTAAAAAAAAACTGGTGGTACACAGGTATAATTTTGCTATGCGGAAACAACCCCTGCCAACCACAAGTTGCACCACTCATGCTCACTTTTCTTGAACATGCCACAGGTGCTACATCAGGAAAGAGCCAAAGACAGTTCCTGAGTCACTGAATATCACTGATATATAAAATGCAAATTTTAGCCCCAGTTTGCCTTGGGGCTATGTGGGGAAGAACGAAGAGACTTAACCTTTGCTTTGTTTTCTAAATTAGGAAAACAGTTCTGATCATGTAAGCCCACTAATTCAGAAGACTCAGATAAGCAGATCCTATTTCTTTGCCTGTTTATAAATCATCTTGCTAAGTCCTTCTGCAGTCTTCATTTGTAAAGCACATGAGGTACATGTATACATTGAATGTGCATGCTTCATTCTACATATATGAAGGGATGACCAGTGGTAGGATGTGAGAAAACCAGTGAGAGAAAACAATATTTGCTTTTAACATAAAGGGGATTACAACGGAGCTTCAGTTAGAAGGTACGTACATTTCATAGTGTCAGGATATAAATGAACCACATCAATCACTGACAGTAGCCAAAGGCAGCCACTGGAATTTTTATTCAATTTGAAGAACTGGGAGGACAACAGCAGGAAATGGTGTGTGTGTGTGTGTATACACACACACACACACACACACACACATACATACACACACAGAGGGGTGGGATTCAAATAATTTAACAACTGATTCTGGTGGTGGGATTCAAATAATTTAACAACTGGTTGTTTACAAGCACCATTTTAACAACCAGTTCTGCCGAAGTGGTGCAAACCTGTGAATCCCACCACTGTATATATACACATGAATGATCAGAACTAGCTTTGCAGGTTCTCAATTTTGAATGGAAACAGTATAGGAGAGCAGAGTGTGTCCTCCCCTCCAATAACATGTTCCCAACTTACATCACACACAATCTAGTATTGCTATTTACCCCATGAAGGGTAAAACCATATAAGTACCTGTTTGTTGTCTGTTTTTCCAAAAAGATACAAAAATATGTTTGTTTGTGTATGTGTGTGTATGTGTGTGTATGTGTGTGTGTGTGTGTGTGTGTGTGTGTGAGAGAGAGAGAGAGAGAGAGAGAGAGAGAGAGAGAGAGAGAGAGAGATATTTGCACCAAGAAACACTACAAGAGCACAGCGTTAATGTTCACTCCCAAGTTTTGTATCTCTGATCCAAACTGAACACTTCATAAATGATTTTCTGCTTAGAAAGCAGGAAGATCCATTCACAGACCTCTTCATATTTTATCTAATGTGGCCCTACAATATATAAAACAAAAATCTGAGAGAAATCCTGGAAGGAAGAAGAAAGATCACAGGTAATTCGATTTCTGCTCCAGAATACAACCGATAATATTTACACATCTCAAAATACAAAGAAGGACTTCATTCAGTCTTTAAAACCTTTGTTCATGCTGTTTCCCATGGACAATATCAATTAATACCAGTGTATCATCACAGATAAGGTTTCCCTTCTTTTGGTAGTGATAAGCTTATTTAATTGCATTGTAAATAAAGCTACAATTTTATCTTCCAAATACATGTAGAGTTAAGATGTTATGAAGTTTGTAAGAAATGAATATTATGTCAGTTATATTGGACAATTAACTAAAGGAGATAAGCAAACACAAAGAGAACTGAACAGTAATATGATAAAGTTTCATCTATTAGCAAAAACAGCAGGACTATCAATGATATAGAATGATAGAAGGATTTTGAAGGCAACTTACAACCCAACTCAGATCTCCCAGTTGGGCATTGATGGAACCACTATGGCAACATCCTGCTGCCTTCAAGGGGCTTCTTGGTGACATGAGAAACCAAAAAATGAAAAGAAATCACCCGCTAGCTAAAATTCCTCATGGGGAATAACAGAAGTATGCCATGAAAAATGTGGCGTACGTCTGAGATCTGCTTTGTTGGTATGCTGGGTTTGGGAGGGCTCCACTCCCCAGAATGCCCCCAGATAACCCCTAGCCACACTGGGGCATGTTTCTGCACTGGCGGGGCTGGGAAATGGTGGCAGCTTCTGGTTCAGGTGTCATAGAGCCATGTGGCACCTGCCCACCTGCTTATCTGTCCCCTCTGCCAGAGCAACTGCCCCTTGTGCCAATGAGGTGGGCAACCACATTGACGCAGGGCTGTACTAACTCCTGTGTTGAATCGTTGCTGTCCTCCCTACCCCGGATTGGGCTGCCCATTTGTATTGGGAAACTAAGAATTCATAAAAGGCTGGCAATTGGCCAGAGTGCCAGACAATGCAATACACGTTTTTGTTGCTTTGTATTTTATTTTAGCTTGCGTATATGTTACCAACTGTAAGAATCCCACTCTTCTTACTCAGTCTGGCCTGCAGTTGAAGAGGGGAGGCCCACAGTTTGACTGAGAAAACTTGATAATCGTCTAGATAGGCTTTTAGACAGTGCTGGGGTGGAGTCAGCAGTTGTGGTTCACATTGGCACCAACGACATTGGGAAATGTAGCCGGGAGGTTCTGGAAGCTAAATTTAGGCTGCTAGGAAACAGGTTGAAGTCCAGGACCTCCAAGGTGGAATTCTCAGAAATGCTACCCGTTCCACGCGCAGGGCGAGCTAGGCAAGCTAGGCAAAATACAGGGTCTCAATGCGTGGATGAGAAGGTGGTGTAAGGCAGAGGGTTTCAGATTTGTCAGGAACTGGGGAACCTTTTGGGACAAGGTAGGCCTGTACAAACGGGACGGGCTTCATCTTAACCAAAGAGGAACCAGGCTGCTGGCGCTCAACATTAAAAAGGTGGCAGAACAGCTTTTAAACTGATCACTGGGGGAAAGCCGACAGGAGCTGTGGTGACTTCGGTTCGGATTACAGTATCTATGGGGATGCAGACAGAGAGGGAGGTTTTTCTAAATCAACCACATACAAGCGAGGAACATAGCAATGTGCATGTGACAAGGGATAGTGTCTACAAAAGACTTGAGGGTAAAGCACATAAATCCCAGGAGTTAAGGACAGAGACCAGAGGGTATACAGGTGTCTCTATGCTTAATAGTAGAAGCCTTAGACCCTAAAAAATGGGGGAGACTAGAGTACAGAGTTTTTGAAGGAGGACTTTTGATATGAGTGGGCATTACAGAGACATGGTGGAATGAGGAGAGGGAGACCAGTGGGGGGGATGCACTGTTATACCAGGCTACAGGCTCTATAGGAAGGATAGAACAGAGGCGCATTGGGGGTGGAGTTGCACTTTACATCAAAGAGAGACATAGTATCACATAAAATATAGACAATGCAAAAAGGGGGGGCTGGGTTTCCCCTACAGAATCACTGTGGATATCAATATTACCAGGTGTACGAAGGACAGTTTAATATTAGGAATATATTATCGATCCCCTGACCAAAAGTGCACAAGAGGATTCTGAGATGGAAAAAAAAAAAATTAGAGGCCAACAAAAGAAAACAAAAAATGTGAGTATGGTAATGGGTGATTTTAACTATCCCCATATAAACTGGAAAAATGCGTATGTTCAGATCATAGTAAGGAGAGGAGAGCATTCACTGGATATGTACTAAATGACTGTGGCTTTAAGAGCAGATGGTTGTGGGAACCAACCAGGGGAGAGGTGATCTAGATCTAATTCTATGTGGGACCCAGGACCCACTTCGGTGCTTGGGACGTCAGTGTTGTTGAGCGATAGGGAACAGCGACCACAATGTCTGTCAAGATTCGAAGTATCTCAGCATGCGGGAACAAGTGGCAACTACTAATGTAAGTTACAAAATTAAGCCTTCAGAAAGGGAAATTTCTCTCAAAGATGAGGAGGGATAGTCGCGCCTTGGGAAGCTGAAAGGGAAAATCAAAGAGAAGTCAAAACTGTCCACTTGGGATGCTTGGAGGTTTATTTAAAAACACAGTAATAAAAAGCTCAGCTGGAATGTGTTCCACAGGTTAGAAAAAGGCAGCACCCAGTCAAAAGAAAGCCACCATAATGGTTAACAAAGAGAGGTTGAGGAAATTATCAGAGAAAAAAGAAAATGTCTTTTAGAAAAATGGAAGTCCAGTTTGGCTGATGAAAGAATTATGAGAGGGAACACAAATGGTGGCAAAAGAAGACAGAAGTTAGCTGTAAGGGGAGGCAAAAAAAAAAGGATTATGAGGAGCATGAGCTTGCGAACGGTTTATCAAGACCAGCAACAAACGAGGTTCTTCAGAGTACATCAAAAGCAGGAAGCCAGCAAGGGAAGCGGTAGGTCCGTTAGATGACAAAAGGAACAAAGGGTGTGCTTAAAAAGATGGCAGGGAGATTGCAGAGAAGCTGAATGAATTCTTTGCATCTGTCTTCACCCAAGAAGGTGAGAGAAAATTCCTGCACCTGAACCAGAAGCTTCTTAGGAGGCTGAGATCCAGAAGGAACTAAGCGAAGATAGTGAATTGCTTAGACAGGAAGAAGTTCTGGCAGCCACTGATAAACTAAAATGTTACCAAATCCCCTGGCCCAGATTGCATTCACCCAAGAGTTCTTAAAGAGCTCAAGCATGAAATTGCCTGATCTTCTCACTTTTAATATGCAACTTATCCCTGAAATCAAGGCTCCATCCCTGAAGAGAGGGCAGCTGGAAGATGGCCAATGTCACACCAATCTTTTAAAGAAAAGAGGATCTAGGGGGGACCTGGGAAATTACAGGCCAGTCAGTTTGACATCTGTTCCTGGTAAATTAGTAGAATCTATCATTAAAGATAAAATTATAAAACATGTAGAAAAGCAAGACCTGCTGAGAAAGAGTCAGCATGGCTTTTGCATAGGCAAATCCTGTCTTACAAACTTACTAGAGTTCTTTGAGGGTGTAAACAGGCATGTGGACAGGGGTGAACCGGTGGACATTGTCTAAAATTGATGTGGACAAGGGTGAACCGGTGGACATTGATTTCCAAAAGGCTTTTGACAAAGTTCCTCACCAGAGACTGTTGAGAAAACTCAGCAATGAAGGAATAAGAGGGGAAGTCCTCCTATGGATTAAAAACTGGTTGAGAAACAGGAAACAAAGAGTGGGTGTAAATGGGAAGTTCTCACAATGGGAGAGATGTTGGGAGTGGGTGTCCCCCAAGGATCCGTTTTGGGACCAGTGCTCTTTAACCCTATTCATAAAAATGACCTGGAAGTAGGGGTGGAAGTAAGCGTGGTGGCCAAGTTTGCAGATGATACCAAATTATGTAGGGTGGTGAGAACCACAAAGGATTGCGAAGAGCTCCAAGCAGACCTTGATAAATTAGGTGAGTGGGCTCAGAAATGGCAAATGCAGTTCAATGTAGCAAAATGTAAAGTGATGCACATAGGGGCAAAAAATCCAAACTTCACATACACGCTACAGGGGTCAGTGCTATCAGTCACAGACCAGGAAAGGGATTTAGGCGTCTTAGTTGATAGTTCCATGGGAATGTCAACTCAATGCATGGCAGCTGTAGAAAAAAAGGCAAACTCTATGCTGGGGATCATTAGAAAAGGAATTGATAATAAAACTGCAAAGATTGTCATGCCCTTTTATAAAGCAGTGGTGCGACCGCACTTGGAGTACTGTGTCCAGTTCTGGTCGCCGCATCTCAAAAAAAAGGATATTGAGGAGATAGAAAAAAAGAAGTGCAGAGAAGGGCAACAAAAGGATGATTGAGGGACTGGAGCACCTTCCCTATGAGGAGAGGCTGCAGCGTTTGGGACTCTTTAGTTTGGAGAGGAGGCGGCTGAGGGGGGATATGATTGAAGTCTACAAAATTATGCATGGGGTAGAAAATGTTGAGAGAGAGAAATTTTTCTCTCTTTCTCACAATACTAGAACCAGGGGGCATTCATTGAAAATGCTGGGGGGAAGAATTAGGACTAATAAAAGGAAACACTTCTTCACGCAATGTGTGATTGGTGTTTGGAATATGCTGCCACAGGAGGTGGTGATGGCCACTAACCTGGATAGCTTTAAAAAGGGCTTGGACAGATTTATGGAGGAGAAGTCGATTTATGGCTACCAATCTTGATCCTCTTTGATCTGAGATTGCAAATGCCTTAACAGACCAGGTGATCGGGAGCAACAGCCGCAGAAGGCCATTGCGTTCACATCCTGCATGTGAGCTCCCAAAGGCACCTGGTGGGCCACTGCAAGTAGCAGAGAGCTGGACTAGATGGACTTTGGTCTGATCCAGCTGGCTTGTTCTTATGTTCTTATGTTCTTACAAATGTGTTGTAGGCCTGAAGGAGAAATGGCATATTACATTTCCTCTTTAGGAGTTGTTATAATGAAAGTGTTTGTTATGCTATTAGTTGGGTTGTGGTTCAAGATATGAGTTGAAACTCTTTCCTCTCAGTCAGTTGGTCTGCAACAAGACAGGAAATGGCCAGAGCTTGACTGAGGGAATTGCTAATTTCTTTATAGGACCAAGGTAGAGGAAGACCAGAAGTAGACACAGCAACAGCAGAAGTCACAGAAGAGCAAATGAGGAAGAAGCAACCCTACATTTCTATCTAACATTTTGGATTTTGTACTGTCACAGGCTTTCACAGCCAGAATCAAGTAACTGTTTGGGAGTGTTGAGGCTATGTGGCTATGGTTTGGTAATTTTTGCTTGTAACATTTCACCCACATTTAAGACTGGCATCTTCAGAGGCATGTCACAGTAAGACATGGTTCTCAGAGAAATGTTCTCTCTCAACAGTCACAAATACCTGCCCAAGAACAAAACAGCTATATTTTTGTGACAAACTATCTAATGAATATGGCTACAAGAAGTCTCCCTTATTCCTGTTGCCTTTGCACCTGCCAAGTTTAAAACTGAAATCTCCCTGACAGTCGGGTGGGATGGTTTCCCCTTATGAGCGAAATAAACACAGCTTATGTATTGAGAATTCATATTAGCCTCTTGTGCGCCATATTCAGGCATATACTAATGGGGAGGGGTTTCAGTTCCTCAGTTTTCTAAGCTGGGTCAGAATACAACTGTATGCATTTTAATATCTTGGGGAGATAAAGAAACAAAGAAGAAAAAGAATCCACTTGGTTAAGTGAATAGTGAAGTGGGGAATCATCATACTGTGTTTGGCCAATTCACTTGGAATAGCCATGCTTCCTTCCCTGTGTGCTCATCTGCCAAAAGGGTATATATTTATGCATTAACACATAACTGAAATAACTGCAGACCTAATCCTTGAATTTGTTGTTATAAACCAGGAGGTTGACATTATTTTTTAAAATTATTTTTATTTATCTAGGTTCTAATTTCTAGAAAATGACACATTTATTTTTGTTACTAAATTGAAAATGCAGGCAAAGGAAATTCAAATCAGCTCTGTGCTTTATTCATACAGTCTAGTTTGGAGGTAATTGTTTCTGCTTTTTAAGATGCAGCCTGATGAATAAAATAAATTTAAGAAAGGGGATAGACACAATGTAGAAATATAGAGCACTAAAAATTCCTGTAAGCCCAGAACAAATACTTTAATTACACTGGATGAGGATAAATCATGAATGTAGAGCAGCTGGATGCTATGAAAATGTAAATGCAACCTAATCTGAGGAAGTAGGATGAAGCTAGGAAAGGTGTAAATCAAAATGTCTATTGGACAGAAATATGCACAGGCATATACCAGCCACTTAGACATTTTTACATAATATTCTGTGATACTTTATAGTGCATATATGGATGGCAGGAATATAACCCTCACATGCAAAATAATGGAGATCTCTACAACTGCCTTTGTTGAAAACAGGGTCCCCAGTACACATATAGATGGCCAGTAAACTATTATTTTGAACTGAAATATAGCCCAGAGGCTCAAAATTTCTTGACTGCAATTCATACCAATATATCTGTTGTTTACTGAACTGGCAGATTCTCAGTGAGTCCTCTCTATCATTGGATTAAATGCTTTGTTTACTCAGAGAAGAGTACCAGAATGGTGTAACATTTAAGAGCATCCTGGATGACCTTGGGCCTGCCACAGTTCTCTCACAACTCTCTCAGCCCCACTTACCTCACAAGAAGCATGCTGAGGGGAGGGGAAGGACTGAGGCCAATTACCCTTGCTCCACTCTGGAGTTAAAAATTTGCACCAGAAGTGATCTTGCTTTTTCCGTGGGAAGTGAGAAGCATGTGCAGGGCAAGAAGAATGATGCGGCTGGCCTCCACACGGGCCAGGACTTTCACAGCCCTGGCCCCGGCCTGGTGGAACACTCTTCCTCCAGCTGTCCGGGCCCTGCGGGACCTTGGTGAGTTCCGCAGGGCCTGTAAGACTGAGTTGTTCCGCCGGGCCTTTGGAGTGTCCAGTCGCTGAAATGTGCGCCCCCTCTCTCTCTATTCAATTACCACCATATGCTACCCTCTTAGAGGGGAGTCCGGCTGTTCCCTTTCCTTAGGGAGGCCTTTAATTAAATTGGGTTTTGGGGTGCCTGATATCTTTGTATTGACCGCTGCCTTTAATAGATTTTAATAGATTTTATTGGTTTAATAATTTTACTGATTGTAATGAATATTGTTGTGCACCGCCCAGAGCCCCTCGGGGATGGGGCGGTCTACAAATTCAAAAAATAAATAAATAAAAAGTGCATCAGGACCAGAAATCTTGCTCTGGTGACCTCCTCTCTCGGCATGCCGCAAAGAGGAAGTGCTTTGGGACAAGATTTCTTGCCTCAATGTGTTTCCGGTCTCACTGTGTGCCAGAGTGCCAGTGGGTAATCAGCCTGAGATTATACTTTGAGACTCCTTAAGGGTGGCAAAGTTTCTGGCTGAGGTTTGCGAGCTGAACTTATGATCCAGTGTGAAGTTTTATCTAGTAATTTTAACTGTATTTATATTGTATGTTCTGTATGCCAATAAAGGCTTATTGAAATTGAAATTGAAATTGACTCCTTAAGGTAGAGAAAAGCATCATACAAAAACCAACTCTTCATCATCAACTATTTGACTTCCATGAAACAGAACTCTGCTTACTATTACTGGCCAGAAAATGGGGCTGATAGTTGCCAATGATCATACAGTAATTTCATGACTGAATATGTATTTGAACAGTGGTCTTTCAAGGCCCAAGTACAATACACGGTCCATTTAAGGTTTCTTCTCTTCCTCATTCAGCACTAGGAATTTATTTTTTTTGTTTGCCACAAATATGTTTGACAAACTTGCAATGTTCCACTGTGCTTGTTAAATGTGAACCAGTCACCCAGTGTGCTTGATTCAGCACAGCACTCAACGTCTGTCCAACAGGTCTGCATCAGCCATTTTCGAAGCTCCACTTATACAAAAGCTCCACATATACAAAAGCTCCACATATACAAAAACACTGCAAATCCAAACAACTCATAAACCATTAATATTGGAGTCTTTTGAAGCACAGTATTTGTTGATGATTAATTTGTATTACTTGTGACTGCTTTAACTATCTAATTGAAACAACTATCTATAGAACAGAGAAGCACAGCAAGGATGCAAGAGCAGAAAATCGGAACAGTATAAGAACACGCGTGCATGAAAACCTTTCAATGCACTGTATTATTAGGAGGGAATGTGCTTAACATGCCAAACAGTGACAACTAGTTCATGAACATTCTGTCAAAAACTTCAACTCCTGTAGGTGTTTGAGCATCCTTAGGAATGTTCAGTCACAAAATAACAAATCAAAATCCAGCTTGATTCATATACATCTATTAATATAGTAAATGCAATGAATCCAGATGCACATCAGCAATGGAATTTGAACAACAACTGGAAATGTTGATCTCTCACTGTTATTCTGGTGCTTTGACATTTGGTTTCAGTTTCCTAGGCAGAGGGAGTGGCAAAGGGGGACATTTTCTTCTGCAGATATGTACATGATAATGCAGTCATCCAACCAGAACTATTAGCACTTGTTCATTGAAAGGTCACCTTATAGTTCTTCCCCTGCAGAGTGTTACTACCTATCATTGTACTTCAGAGGCTTAGAGAAGATTTTCTCAATTTTATATAATCCTGGTCTTGTTTACAGGAGCTTGTCTGTTATATGGGGCTGCACCTGCTACTCACAGGATAGGCAGAGCAAACATACAGACTTGGATAAAGGCAGATGCTCAGGGTATATTTCTCGTTTGTTTGCATTAATATCCAAAAGTCAGGTGGGCTGGATGAAAAATGCCCAAATCAACTAAAAACAAGTAAGGTAAGTTGGAAGAGGGGCAAAATGATTGACACATAAAAAAAGAATGAGAACATGTTTAATAATAAAAATCAAGATCAAAATTATTAATAAACAAAAACGAAAGTGCAGTCCTAATTTCTATGGTCTTTTAGAATTTTATGAAAGAGTGAACTGAATAAGGAAACCAATTTAAAGACTCTCTCTACCCAAAAGCAGCACAGCAAACAGTTGAGATTTTACCAATGATCTTTTGGTGCTTACAAAACATTGTTGTGATTCCTTTTTTGTAATCTAAGTGTATTAATAGCTCATTATATTTATTGCTGGTATTGAAATTATCTTTCTTTATTTTTCTCATTATGTAATGAGTCAACCTTCCAAAAACTGTTTATTAGTTTCCAATCCAAATTTGTATGGGTTCTGCAATTGAAATACTATGTGCAGCTGTAAGGTGACTCAAAGGGCCCTTCCACATTGTAGGAGTCGACCTTAGATCGACTTGAGTCCGACCCGAGTCCTCCGCACAGACGTAGCGTCGGACTCGTGTCTGAATCGACTTACCCCCCTCTCGCCGTTGAATTTCTGAGCTTGACTGGGGGGTTGAGTCAACTGGCAGACTCAGGTTGCGCTTGAGCTGAAGCCGGCGGAGTGCAGAATCTCCGTTGACTCAACTCTGCCATCTAGCCAATCACAGCTCAGTATTTCGCCCACGCGCAGAAGGGGAGACTCGTGGTGGCGGCAAAAAGCTTTGGGCATGCGCAGAACAAAGAACTCAGCAACCAATCAGAACGCAGCGCAGGGAGGTGGTCCCGCCCCCTGAGCTCGACTCCAGAGACACGAGTCAGCTGCTGTGCAGAGGAACGGGAGGACTCGAGCTGAGGTACGATTCCGCCAACACGAGTCGAACCTGAGTCACCTCGTGTGTCCGGAAGGGGCGAAAGAGGCTTACAAACTCCTTTCCCTTCCTCTCCCCATAACTGACACCTTTTGAGGTAGGTGGGGCTGAGAGAGTTCTGAAGAACCATGACTGGTTCAGGGTCAACTGCAGGAATATAGGAGTGGAGAAACAAATCTGATTCACCAGATAAGAGTCCTCCATTCTTCTGGAGGACAGGGGAATCAAATGCAAGCATATCTGAGCATGCCTGGTGTCCCGTGTTCTGATTGGCTGTTGTTTTTGAGTGGCAACTGCAAGCATATCTCAGCATGCCTGGTGTCCCATGTTCTGATTGGTTGTTGTTTTTTGAGTGGCAGCTTGAATGAACATCAGGCGGGGAGATCAGGAGGCTGGGCCGAAAAAATACACCAGTCCTGCTCCTGTGGTGTCTGCACAGTAGTGGGGTCAGCCCATGATTTTTGAAATGAACTGCCAATTTGGCAATTTTTGAATACCTCAGGAGGAGGGAAATATCCCGGGGTAAACTCACTTTAGGACCGGGAACCGCGTGAACTTTTATTTATTTATTTATTTATTTATTTATTTATTTATTTATTTATTTATTTATTTATTTATTTTGTATACCGCCCCTCCCCCAAGGGCTCTGGGCAGTGAACAACACAATAAAACAAACAATTACATTAAAACGTCATTAAAATAGCAGATTAAACAAGTTTACATTGGCGTCCAGCATAAAACTTCATAAACCCACCCTGGAAAGAAACAAAACAAGGGAGCAGAGGGCCCCCATAGATATTAAGGGGCCCGGAGTGTAAAGGGGGGAAGGGGTGCACATCAGCAGCCGCCCCCCCAAAAGCCCTGTGGAACAATTTGGTCTTACAGGCCCTGCGGAACTCTCCAAGATTCCGCAGGGCCCGGATAGCTGGTGGTAAAGTGTTCCACCAGGCCGGGGCCAGGGCTGTAAAGGCCCTGGCCCGGGTAGAGGCCAGCCGCATCATCGAGGGGCTAGGGACCACCAGCAAGTTGGCCTCTGATGAACGCAGAGGCCGTGTAGGGACATATGGGGTAAGACAGTCCCAAAGGTACGAAGGCCCTAGGCTGCATAAGGCCTTAAAGGTAAGCACCCATACCTTATGAATGATTCGGAACTCGACTGGGAGCCAATGCAAGTGGCGCAACACAGGTTGAATGTGTTTATTTTATTTATTTATTTATTTTTCAGATTTTTAGACCGCCCCATCCCCTAAGGGCTCTGGGCAGTGTACAACATAGTAACCATTGTGTACAGATAAGAACAGCTAAAACCTTTAAAAACAGCAGTAAATAAGAGACTAAATATAATAATTAAATTAATTTGTAAGATGGCGTCCGGCAGTCTCATTCCAAACCCTCTTTCAGAGAGGGAAGGACAGCAAATCCCAAGGTGACAAAGGCACAGATGTAAAGGCCATGGGAGGGGGGGGCACCATCAACGGCTGGTATCTCCAAAGGCCCGGCGGAACAGCTCCGTCTTACAGGCCCTGAGGAATTCTGTAAGGTCCCGCAGGGCCCGGACAGCTGGTGGAAGAGCGTTCCACCAGGCTGGGGCCAGGGCTGTAAAGGCCCTGGCCCGCATGGAGGCCAGCCGTAAAGGCACCACCTGTGAGCACACGTGCTTTTCTTGCTCAACCCAGGATATTTTGACCATGCGGAAATGACCAGAGTGATTTCACTTTGAAACAGAGGCAATAGGGACTAAAGATGTTTGGACCCAAGAATCTCACTGAGCTGTGAGTCTTGTGCCATGGAATGTAGTAAAGGGTCTATCCTGTTCAACAGACCCCCTCCCCACCAATCACTGCCTTTCTCCTGTGCTCATATCCCAGCAACCAGGCTGCAGTCAGGCTACATAAAAGATAGAGTAAAACCATCACCCCAGCAGATATACTGGGCGGTGGTTTCTTCTCTTACCCTTCTCCATCACCAGTTTGTTATCCTCCAGGCACCCTGACAACCTCACACTCTTGTTTGAGCTGCTTCACTTTATTCTGAGGAGAAGAGAGGGAAGCTTTTCTTCTCATTATAAGTTTAGCAGTGGTGGGAAACAATAACCTGACAATGCTCAGAGTATTCTGGAAATTAAAAGGTTATAGTAGCTGTAACATTAATATGTAATATTAATTAATATTATTATATATTTGGTTTTATTGGGTGGGCCCACAAGGCATATATCTCATGTTGTTCTTTTGGTTGATGACAATTGTGGTGTGGCTTTCAACAAGCCATGGAGTACTACAGCTATAGACAGACAGAAATTTTCGTCATGTCTGTTTCAACCATCTTCAGATCACTCAAAGAGTCTTAGTAATACTAGTCAAACAGCTTGGAAATCTGTGCTTGGGAGCACACCAGTGTCAATATGCAATTGCATAGAGCCAAAAACATGTTAGATGGGATGAGAATTACACATGGTTCTCCTCTTCATTTTTCATTTTTTTTACAAAGCCTAATTGGTAGATTGTTTTTTTGTAGACTTTTGGCTTTCTGTAACTTACTCAGGGAATGAATTGACAGCAACTTTTATCTCCCTCTGGATGAGGCTGCCCAAACAGTCTTCAGCTGAAAATCCAGTGGCTGCTTTCCAGTGTACAGTTAAGTCCCATTGATTGAAATGGGACTTAAGTATGCTTAACCATGCATCAAATTGTGCTCTGTGCCTCCAATGGAGATATCCCACAAAATCGTGGGATGAAGACAGGCTTACATTAGGAATAGCAAAGCATAGAAGAATAGACGGTGTCACCAAAATGGTTCACATTGCTCCAGTACATGGCTTTAAAGGTTAGGTGTCCAAACAAAACTCTGGACATTTTGGCTGCAGTCCTGCACACAAATAGGCTGCTTAACTCCTCTTGACTTCAATGGGATTTTCATTTAAGCATCCTTACTCCCTGCACATTTTAGCCTTTGTAGTCCCTGTTCAATCTTTCCCCCTTATAATAGGTGTGTGAAGAAAAGATGTATATAAATGCAGATTGGTTTGCAAGGATGGAAGTGAGAATTAAATTAGTTGGAGACTGAAAAAAGGGGGGAATCAGGTCATAATAGCAGAAAACTGACAAATAATTTGATGTTTTTGCCCCCTCCACAATGAGGCAAGCAAAAATGAACTTTGATTTAACGAATGTTCATTTAAACTGCATTCAGAGAGTGCACACAGAGCTCTTTTCTTCCTTCAAATGCACAGTCACCTCCAGCTGCTATCATAGGTATGTTACATTACTTTTCATGAGAGAGAGAAAAAAGTCAGAGACAGAGAGATGTTGAGGAACATAACAGATCAGAAGGAACCTGCTGTGCAGCATTAGAAACTACAAATACTTCTGACAGGCAAATAAGACAGGAGACTGAAAAGTTTGTACACAGGACCATCCTTTTAATGTAGGAGGTGGAATTGCCAACTCTGGGTAGATAAATTCCTGGATATTTGGAGGTGGAACCTGCCTGGGAAAGGTGTGGTTTGGAGCCAGGAGGGACCACAATGCTATTCAGCCCACTCTCCACAGCAACCTTTTCTTCAGGGGAACTGATCTTTGTAACCTGGAGATCAGTAATAATTCCAGGAAAGTGTCAGCCCCCACCTGGAGGTTGGTAACCCTAATAGAAGGAGAAAGAAATGGTGAAGATCTCAAAGTCTGAAGAGAAAGCGTTACAAAAATGAAAGCATTGAGACAGAGACCATGTGGCTCTCCATGAGGCTTCTCCATGCAGCAAGCCTACCTTCTCATTGTTGGGGCAGGTTTTCAATTACACAACATATTCACTACTTTAACCAGGTGTCACTTATGCAACAGTCCTAATGCTGCTGCATTTTTGATGTGTGAAAGCACAGATCTTCCCGATTCAGGAAAACCATGACCTTTTCCTCCAATTTGGCAGGAATCCAAACCTACATGAATGTGCCATGCCTGCCTAGAGTTTGTTTTGTTTTACTCCTCCCTCCCCACTTTTCCCCTCTCATGATGCTGTTTTCCTCTGCCCAGGAAGGAGGGGGCATTACTTGCCTCCTTTTCTGAATGTGCTGGCAGCCAACACAAAGAGTGTAGCTTCAGAGCCATGCAGATATGTTCATTCAACTGCATTCAAATAACACCCCCCCCCCCCGACTGACATCATGTGAACTACGTGAAAATCCAGTCTATCAAAACCAAATCCTCTGCAGAGAGTAACTGTTGCCCTGCAGCAGATGTCAGGGAAAAGGCAAGGGAAAAGTGGGGAAAGAGATGTGGGTATTTTGATCTTCTCATGCCCCAGGGAAAAGGCTTTGGAATGAAATGCTACAAACCTTGCATAAATGGCCAGAAGGGCTCAGAGAGGGACCATTTTTGCCCATCAACACAGACATAAAAGCATGAGGCCCAGTTTACTGCTCATTTAATTCTCTAAAAATAATTAGCAAGCACCATTTAGAATGTTGCTCATAAGGAAAGTCCAAATAGTACACTTCATCTCTGTATGTTTTTTTAGAGGCATGCAAGTTGGCTGTAAAGCCAATTATTTGCCCACAGTATTTGGTGTTCAGATTACTGCCTCTGAAACATAATGGTAGGGTTGCCAGCTCTGAGTTGGGAAACATCTGGAGATTTTATTGGTGGAGCCTGAGGAAGGGAGGGGATATAAAACTATAGAGTCCACCTTCTAAAGGGGCCCTTTTGTCCATGTAAAGATCTCTGTTGCCTGGAAATCAGTTGAATTAGCAAGAGATCTCCAGCCATCACCTGGAGGTTGGCAACCCTACATGAAGTCTCAATTCATCTTGACATGATTAACAGACAATGATTGCCTGGGTGCAGAGTGAAAGGATCAGGAGCCCCTCCTGCCCTATCCCACCAACCCCCAATCTCACAGAAAAGGGACAAAGGACAATCATAGAGGCAAACTACAGATCTCTGGTGCTATAATATTGCTCTGTGTTACGTTCATGTCATTGCATGCTAACATTGCATTAAGAAGCGGTGTTCTGAAGTGGCAGCTGACCTTAAACATAGAGCTGTACAAGAGCTGTGAATTTTGGCCTGGTACCAGGAGGGGAATCAGGCAGCAAACTAGCTATGTGAAGCATAAAATTCACACTGGTCATTGCACTACTGCATTATTTCATGCTTTCGTTGCCTATATTTGTTCATTGTCTCAGCATTAAATATAGAAATGATGAGGCTGGTGCCAAACCAAATGTCAGTAGGAAACATTTTAACTGGCCTACTTAAAACTTGTTCTCCACAATACAAACATGTTGAAGAGATTCCAAATATTCATTAATGTACGTATCAGGTATCTAACTCTGAACCTAGACCCACATTGTGACTCAAAAAAATTCTCACATTGAGGCCAGAGACAGATTGGAAAGGCTGTTTCTACAAGTCCATATTCAAAAGTGTGGGAGGGAGAGTTTAAAACTGATTTTTTTTAAAAAAAAAGTAATGAGAAGAAAATAAGAGGGGGGAAAAGAAGGTGGAACTGATAGCTGTTTATTTGATCACTCACAGCCCAAAATAAAGATGGGGGTGATAGAGCAACATCTGGGGATGGCATCATGGAAATGCACCTGGGCTGCCTCTAGTGGGGTTTCTGGCAGCATGAGAAGGGGAAAAATTTTTATAAAGCCCAGCCATCTGAAAAATCCCATTGGGAATATCAACTTACACCACACTTTTTGGTGGTGTAAGTCGGCTACCAACATAGGAGTGTTCCCAAGCCAAAAGTCCATTGGTAGCTGACTAAAGCTGGCTCTACCTCTGGGAACACCACTGTGCTGTGGGTAGACATCAGCTATGTTGTGTCAGGCAGTCCAAGGTCAGGGCAGGTGGAAGGTACAGGCATGGTCAGGTGGTCCAAGGTCAAGTCAGGCACAGGTGTTGCTGGGCAGGCTAAAGTCAAGGCAGGCACAGATGTTGTCAGGCAGTCCAAGGTCAAGCAAGTCCAGGAGTTAAAGCAAGCAGGCAGGCAGGCTAAACATGGAGGTACAAGGTGTGGAGCAGGGAACCAGGTGCATGAAACTTTCCAGTGAAACACATTCATTGCACCCAGGCAGAGCCAAACCTAAGTCAAGGTTTATATAGGATGTCCTTACTAATGAGGACAGGATACTGCAAAGACTCAGTCCTCTGATGTTGTTTCCGGCTCGCAGAGCGTTTTGCCATATCTAGCTACAATGCAGACACTTCTATTACTAAACTGCTTTCTCTGCTTTTGCCTTCTTTGTGCAGCTGGCTCATCACTTAGCTCTTCTGGGATTGCTAAAGGCTCTCCCAGCTGCACCGCATCTGGCTCAGCCTTGGCTGGCAAAGTATGTATGACTTTGCTTTGTTACTTGTATCTCCTCTTGAGGAGCCAGCTCCTGGACTATGATATAGTGTGACTCTGCATCTGATTCCTTATTTCCCAGGGACTGGCTCATGACAGCTCCCCTTCATGCTGCCCCCAGGAAACCCCCCTGCTCCCTTGGGTGTAGGTAAGGGGGGGTTTCCCAGGTTCAACCCCCCCATTACATGTTTGAAGCTCCTAAGCTCATTTCTGTGTTTTTTGTATTTTTAAGTGGGTTTTTTTTTCATTTTTGGCCTGCAAGGGGCACAGTTTTTAGGCTAGCAGCACCAAACTTTCCAGGATTTTTTGGGAGAGACTCTCCTGATGATACAACCCAGGTTTGGTAAGGTTTGGTTCAGGAGGTCCAATGTTATGGACACCCAAAGGGGGTGCCCCCATCCCCCATTGTTTCCAATGGGAGCTGATAGGAGATGGGGGCTACACATTTGAGGGTCCATAACTTTGGACCCCCTGAACCAAACTTCATCAAACCTGGGCGGTATCATCATGAGGGTCTCCTGTTTGATGCTGCTAGCTTAACAATTGCACCCCTGACAGCAGGCACTCCCCAAATGTCCCCAGATTCTCCTTTTAAATCCACCCCCTTAGGCATGGATTTAAAGGGAGAATCTGAGGTCCCCATTTTAAACTTTGAAAGGGATGCTGTTTATGGGTGGGGATAATCCACCCCAAAACAGCATCACTTTCAATGTTATTTTAACTGGGGACCTCAGATTCTCTCTTTAAGGTGGATTTAAAAGAAGAATCTGGGCTCCCTAGTTGAAACACCATTGAATGTGATGCTGTTTGGGGGTGGATTCCACTGGTGGTGTTTTGTGAGAGATGATGCTGACATTTGTTTGGTAAATGTTTTGCTTCGGGTGATTTGTGAGAGATTTAAATACTTAATACCTGCTTGCACTGGCTTGGAGCTGTTTCTCAGGCTAACAACCTACCTCATAGGAGGACAAAATTAGGAAAGAGAGTTGGTGGGGAGAGAGCCATGTATGTTTTGCTGGGGGTGTGAGGTGTTTTGTGAGCTGGTGCAAAAATCATTGTTTGGTCATGGTGGGGGAGGGTGGCCACCCATACCGGGGGGGGGGGGCAAACTCAGGCTTTGTCCCCGGGGCTCCAGTTTGCCTCGATACGCCTCTGCTCTAAGGCTGGGGATGGCAGTCTCTTGTGGCCTCCCTGGAGGGGAGGGCAGAATGGACTGCAGGCTGGGAGCCCAACTGGTGGGTGGGAACAGGGATGGGACAGGTGGCAGCAGAGTCAGGCAGGGTCAGAGCTGAGGGGGCAGTCCACAGGGAGGTGTGGTCATGGCCCCACCCCCTGAGCCCCCCAAACCCCCCACATGAAAAAATTATACCTACATCACTGCCTGCTCCACCCCAGGGGAGGATGTTGCAGTGATGGCCTATTGCCACAGGACCCAGTTTCCAGGTTTGGGCACAATGGTGGCCAGTCACCGTAGTAAGCTCCTCTGCATCAGCATCCATTTCATGCTGCATGATGCTGGTGGCCCATTTTGCGATAAGATCCCCTGATGAAGCTCATCATGAAACACATTAGAAAGTCAAAACAAGAGAAGAGATGAATGCAGAGATGAAAAAAGAAAATGCTAGCTGAGATCTCACAAGACCATGGTCAGAATTATCAGGTGTGTTGAGGAGAAGAAAGAGAAAACTGGTCCAGGAAGACTCGTGAGGGTGAAATAGGAAACAGGAAGAGTTGGGTTAGTGTTTTACTTGATCAGCTTATTGTTTTATGGGAAACTACAACACCTACCCTGTGCTCCTTTGGAGCAAATTGGGAAGACAATTGACTTGAATGGACTCCATTAAAATACTTTGAAGTGCTGCAAGGGTGCAAATAAAATGGAAAAGGGTTAAAAAAAAACCTCCCTGAAAGCAAAATGAGCAGCAATCCTTTTTCCTGGGAAACTAATTGAATAGAATATGACTTATTTCTGAGTACAGCAACAAACTAAACCCAGTAGATTTTGTTCTCAAGTTATTATCAAACTTTATTAGTATGACATGTAGAAAATAAATTAAGTACAAAATTGAGAGAGAAGGTAGGATTGTGATTAGGGGAAATCTTTTCTAAGGCTGTTTTAGTCTTCTAATCTACTGCTAATCAAGTGTACTTAGATGCCAGTTCCCAGTCTGCTTCTGCATGCATGCAGAGACTACATTAGACCCATTCTCTTGTCTTCTGGATCCAATCCTGGATTTACGGAAACAACCTCTACTATACCCTGTTCTTTGCAAAACTGGGGGCACACTGGAAAACCAGGTCTTTAATTAGACTCAGAAGTCATTAATAATAATAGTGAACAGTAGCATCTACTATAATCACAGGGCCAAACTAGCAAACACTAATAATGACAAACATTTATTGCACATAATGATCCAACTGCATGAGAACACCTCTTTGTGAGTAAAGGTGACACAAGAGGGACATCTAACACTATTTATACCAGTACAGAAGGGGGAAAGGCAGGGATGTCTTCTTGTCAGAACATCCGTAAACCAGCCAATTGAAACAGAAAAATAGTGGTTGATGGCTGGCACTCTCCTCCCTGGGGGAGGAGGGGCCATGCACCATGTCTGGATTCAATCATCAGTTGTACTGCCCTGGGGAACATCCTCAGCCCAAGCCTGACTGTTCCTCTCTAAAGAGGGAAACTGCAGGTTCATCAGAGGGGTCTTTCTCTTGGGAAAATCCTCTTAAAAGAGGGGTGACAGCAGGGTAGTTGATATGAATCTGCTTCCCAGAGAGCCTGAGGCCTTAGGTGGGGAGTGCAGACCTGCAAGAAGTGGGGATGTACTCTCCTCTGGCTGAGCCAACATGTTTTGCCTTTCACATGACCTTCCACATGAGAGCAGCAGTGACGTAGGAGGTTAAGAGCTCGTGTATCTAATCTGGAGGAACCGGGTTTGATTCTCCGCTCTGCCGCCTGAGCTGTGGAGGCTTATCTGGGGAATTCAGATTACCCTGTACACTCCCACATGCCAGCTGGGTGACCTTGGGCTAGTCACAGCTTCTCGGAGCTCTCTCAGCCCCACCTACCTCACAGGGTGTTTGTTGTGAGGGGGGAAGGGCAAGGAGATTGTAAGCCCACAGGAGAGAGGGAGGGGGATATAAATCCAAACTCTTCTTCTTCTTCTTCGTCTTCTTCTTCTTCCTCTGACTGCAAGGATGTTTTACACAGGGCTGCTTTGAGTTGGGCAGCTCAATGTGAAGTGCAAGCACACCTTGCAGGAGGAGGTTTTGTGGCATTCTCTTGGAAAACCACACAGTTTCTCTAAGGCTGAACCATAAGTGCAGCATTCCTTAGACAGTGGCCCTTTCCCCACTCACCTTAAGCCCCGCGCTACTCTCCGCAAGTAGCGCGGGGTCCCATTGCACTCCCCTCCCATCCAGAGCTGACGAACAAGCGCAGCCGCCTTGACAGCTACCCAGCTCTTAAGCCCGCTCAGCGCTTGTGACATCCCTGGCGCTGGCGAAAACGGCGCCTTTGGCAGAGCGCAGGGGGCAGCGTGGGGAGTGAGTGGGGACGGCATGACGCAGCTGCAAAGGATGCAGCTCAGAGCAGCGTGCAGCGACGGCGGCAGCAAGAGAAGTGGGGAAAGGGCCAGTGTCATCTTTCTTCAGCATGAAGTGTTGTGACTTGGTTAGAACTTGTACCTAATCTTGAGGAAAATCAAAATGAAAGACATAATTACAGTAATTAGGATTAACTAAGGAAATAAAGAACTAGCCAACAACTATTATCCTCAAACAACCTGTGAAGGCCTTGACCAGCTCTGCTATCAGAGAAGCAAAAAACACCTCTGCTTCTTGCAGTGGCAAAGAAAGATCTGGAGGGAATGGCACACCCCTCCTCCCCAATCGCATGACCTGGGCAGAGTCTGGGCTAGTCCTGGCTGTGACTGAAGGAGGGGAGAACGCATTTGACAACCTAAAGCTCTTAAATTGCTATCAAAAAGCTCCATGGTTGGCCTGTGCAAGCACTATTCCCCATGGGACTACACAGACTGTTTCCCAAGCCTTCCATTACTCAGGTACAAAGAGAAAAAAAGGACCTGGTCACAGAAAAAGAAATTAATTAATTTTTTCCCTAAGGAAAGAAATGTAATGAATCTCTTTTTTTTGAAGACCCTATCTGCTCCAAAACACAAGAGAAAGCACTCATGGCAGCAATATATTTTTTTCTCCTTATAATTAGTAAAAACTGTGGCAGTACAGAAAGGAAGTTTTTTTCTCCTTATCACTAAAAACAATATTCTTTAACATCAGTGTTTTCCCCCTTCCATATGATCGCCAAATGAGGTCCTTGTGACCTTCTAGAAATATATGCATTTTTGTGGTTGGACTAATTAGGCTTTTACCTTCTCAGTGATGGTATTGTTTTTTTAAGAAAAACAGTTTTACCAATAATGTTAAGAGAAGAGCGGGAGGGTGGGAGAGATTATCTGAGTGATCTGTTTGGTATATTTTGAGCACTGGATTTCTCATCAACACAGATTTTCAGATGAAGGATGACAATGGATGTATTATTTAAATCACATTCACTATTATCATCAATAGGCTTAACAACCTCCAGGTGGTGGCTGGAGATCTTATGCTATTACAATTGATTTCCAAGCAACAGAAATGTTCCCCTGAAGAAAATGGCCACATTGGAAGGTGAACTGTTTGGTTTTACATCCCACTGAAGTCCCTCTTTTCCCTAAACAATGCCCTCTTCAGGCCCTATCCCCAAATTCTGCAGGTATTTCCCAGTCTGGAGCTGGCAACCCTAATCAATCAAAAGAGCCACATTTACTTCCATCCCTTGCATGGGACCTGTATCTTGTAATTTTTCCGTAGAAAACTATGGTGGAGTAAGTCTTCACAAGGTTTCTTCCTATTTTCTAATTTTGCCACTTTTCTGCCTAATCAATTAAAGTGAGCTGACATAGATGCTGGCAGCATGGGAAAAAGCATGGGCATTTCTCAGCCAACAACCAGGTCCAAGGTGAGCCTTTAAATCAACAGCAGTACCACTGGAGTCTGATTTGCTTCCAGTGTTTCTGGACAAGTACAAGTGTTTACCAGCACAACAGCATCTTCATAAGGAGACAAGGTATCTCTCAGTACTTGACCCAATAAAGATTGCCTTAAAACTATGGCCGTTTCCCCACTTTAAAAAAAAGCTAAGGCAAACCGGTCTCACTTGACCCGCTGTTTTTCAGCGCAAGTTTGTACACCTCACCGCAGCTTGTGCCTTCTGAAAGCTTCGCTGTCTTCTGCAGCATCAGAAATGTGGGTCTTTTTTCTGATTGGCTGGAGTCCTGCTGTGGCCTGATTGGACAGTAGCATCCACATCACTAGGAGCGGCAGCCCGCGCTCTATGAGGGTTTTTCTAAAAGACGCTCTTGCAAACAGGAGCAGAAATGACACGCGCAAACGGGGTTGAAGAGCTCCAGAATCGAGGTGGCTGCGTTGCCGCCGCTGCCACCAAGGGGAGTGCCGCTGGACCGCGGGTTACTTGCCGTAAGTAGCCTGCATCAAACGGGGAGTGGGGAAACGGCCTATGTTTATATACCTACCAGTTGCTCTCACATCCTGTTCACCAGTTGAGGACAAGGAGTCAATTTTTCAATAGACATTCAGGCTGTTCAGAAACTATTCATGATTGTCTGATGAGATGCTCCAACTTTCTACCCATAACAGTTTAGTGCAACCCCATCAGCTTTTTAAGCATTTGTGTTCACATATAGTCCAATGAGATTCTACTTTCCCTGTCATTGCTGTGTCAATACTTTACTTGGTGAGCAATTGTTTAAACAGACAATTAAATCAGTTTTGAATTAATTATAAGTAAACAGTGTATTTTTAATTTGATATTCGTCTAAGTAGTTCTTAGTGATGTCAATGCCTGCCAGTCTGTTTGCATTGTTAATGTTTTTGCTCATTTACCAAACTATTCAGCTGTTGTTCAAGTTACTGAGCACTGAACTAAGTGGATGTGGTGACTGGCTCACACCTGATCCCCCCTGTTGAACACATTCATGTGAAATTCACAGCATCCCTACCCCAGTATAATATTTTTGTGGCAGTTGAAGTGTGAAGCAGAGGCCCTTTCAACACAAACCTTTTAAAACATTTTGAGCAAGAAATAAAATGTTTCTTCAATGGTGTTCTGCATTGTTTTTACCTCCATTTTATTTTCAGCCTCAAAATATTTTAAATGAATCCCCTTTTCAAACAATTCTCTGGCTGAAATGTTTTGAAAACATCTTGTTTTTGTGTGATCTGTTTACTATGTTTACTGCATTTATCACACCTCTCTGCTGCCCTGAAATTCCTTGCACCATTTTCTGAGCTCACTCAGTTCCCCCTTGCCTGTTTATTTGCAGTTCCCCCTTGCCTATTGGTCTTTTATGGGGGGGGGGGGGTCCTCAAAGCATTGATTATATGAGGAGTATAGAATGCAGCATGAGGCTTTGAAGCATTGAAGCATCAATTCAACACAGAACACAAAACGTTTGGGGGGGAATCATGTAATAGCGGCCAGGAATCATTTCAAAGAGGTGAGTGCAGCCATTCATCATTGTAAAGGGGGGGGGGGAGGCTGAAAACATGTTAGAAATGTTGCTCCAACATTAAAAACATTTTACAGGATTTGTGTGGAAAGAGCCAGAATGAAACAAAACTCATATACTAAAGCAGGCCCGAGAACTGACAATCTGGGAAAATTATGGCCTATGCTATTCCACAGTTTTTACTACCAGTATGTATAAATGGAAGAAGAAACTGTTTCAGGGTAATGATGAAATGGCACATAATACTTGAATAAGATAAAATGGTTTATATATTTAGTAGGGTTTGTTGGCAATGTCATTCTTCTGGTTCTGGTGGGTTTTCCAGGCTGTGGGGCTGTGGTCTGGTGGATTGTGTTCCTAACGTTTCGCCTGCATCTGTGGCTGGCATCTTCAGAGGTGTATCACAGAGAAAAGTCTGTTTCACACTGTCTAAGGCCCCTTCCGCACACACAAAATAATGCGTTTTCAAACCACTTTCACAATTGTTTGCAAGTGATTTTGCCATTCTGCACAGCTTCAAAGAGCATTGAAAGCAGTTTGAAAGTGCATTATTCTGCATGTGCGGAATGAGCCTAAGTGAGAAGGGAAAGCTTGTTTATTTATTTATTTATTTATTTATGTATTAGGCTTTAGTGTGGTATATTGTCTATGTCCCAGGATGGGGAACCAATCATTAAGTGTTTGGGTGGAACTTGCTATGCAAAGGTGTGGTTGAGTGCATTGTATTGTGGGTGGGGTTATCAGTCCTTTTTTTAAGTACTGGGAGCCAGGCTTTGCATTTCAGGTGGAAGTGTTCTTTATCAAAATAATATTAGTGATCAGTATTGCCAATACTTAATGAAATTTTGGAATAAGAGATCTACTTGTATCATGTATTTATTTTGTTGAATTGTAAAAATAATATTTCCTTACAGCACAGAGAGATGGATGCCAGGCTGCCAGTTTGTGGCTGCCAGGATGTTGTAGTAAGGGGAAAACAACACTTTAGATATACTTGACTAAATTTAGCAGCTATGCTATGATGTTCAGTTTTGTTTGAGTAAAAGAATAATGGGTGACAATAGATGTCTATCAGAAAATTTTATGAAAATTTTAAAACAAAAAATGTGCAATTGACTTGAACTATATAAATGTTTTATAAGTCATAACTAATATCACAGTGCTGTTTTTTCTGTAACTTATGTTAGTAATAAAAAAAGGAAAAGTGGGGATGTCTCAGCAGTTGCCAAACCCTGCAGAACCTGGACAGGAGAAGGTATTTTATGTTAAACACCCAGGACTCTTTAAATTAGAAATGGAATTTGCATTCTTCAGTTAGTCACTTTACCTTCGACTAGTGTTGAATGAGTGCTTACCCCTCATCAGTTTACAAGCAGAAGGCAAATGAGCTGTGCAGGGGGTTATTTGAAAAAGCATGAACAGGATATGAATAGCAGTGCATACAGAACATGGGAGCAGAATACACTACCCTACATTGAATTCTGATATAAAAAGCACACCCAGGACTCACTCAGGGCGCCATTGCGGCAGGGGAGGAGGGAACGGTGGGCTCTGCTGATTGGATGGTCACATGACAGGGGGGAACTGTCACGTGACGAGGGAGCCAGGCAGGCTATTTAAGCCATCACCCGGCACAGCCCAGCCTCCTCACAAGGCTGCCTGCAAGTGGAACCCACCCTCCCTCCCTATGTTTTGGGCTGTTGTTTTGTTGAATGTTATTTATTGTTAGATATTTGTCGCAGTCTGGGCATTTTTTTTCAGGGCATAGGGGCACATCCTTTGGGGGAGGCAGGCTTGCATGCCAGACCTTCCCATGGTGGGGGCCTCAATAAGAGGTCTGGGGTAGTGGAGGGCTGGAACCCCTGTCTCAAGCTCACTACCCCAACAGGAGGGGGTGTCACAAATGGGTAGTGGCATCTAGTAACCTCCTGTCCTGATCCCCATGGGGGGATGGTGTTGGGTTCAGCGATGCGCTGCCCGAAGGGCCAGGGGTCAGCTGTTTAGCTGACCATTACCAGGTTCAGCGGTGTGCTGCCTGGTGGCCAGGATGTGCCCCGGTATGCTCGCCCAGCTTCCAAAAAGAGTTATGTGTTATTGTTAATAAACCGAGCTGCGGCCATTTCTGTTCCAACGAATATAAGTGTATACGTGTGGTTAATGAGGGAAGCGGACTCTGCACATCTGCACGCAAAGAGAAGTATTCAGTTTCCACAGTACGGCCTATTTCAGTGTACTCATTCCTTCCTTTATTGGACTGTTTTTAGCAGTGCCCCAAGGAGTTAAATGGACTAGAAACTCTGAAGCCCTTTCCCTAAATAAAAGATTTTCAGCTAATCAACTGCTTTGGGGTCTTCTTCTGCTTTACTGCTGCAGCTGCAATATTCACTTGCTGTGAATCAGCAAATCTAAAAAGAATGTATTCTTTACTTCATTTCCCTTCATTGCTCTTTCTTCACCGTCTTGCATACATTGCTCCCAAGCAGGAGGGTCTGAAAACAGCTTCCTCAAGCAGACAACAAATGTCAGCTAGAAGATTAGACAGCAGGGGATATTAGGAGAAGAGGAGCATAGTTCCTCTAATGTGCTCTGCCTTGGCAGTTCCAGGCCCTCAAATGTAGAATCTGTTCCTGAACTGCAGTTTCCCCTGGAGATGAGCTGGAAGCTCCTGAATGAGCCCAAACATAAAAGAAGCTGCATGTTGCATGTGTTTGGTGTGGAGTTGATTGCAGCTTGCTGCTACTTCATTCTGTTTGAAAGGGAGATTCATGAATGCTGCAGAAAATGAGTTCCCGGAATGGGAAAATTAAATTATTGTTGCTGTTGTCAAATATGGAAAACTCAACTAAAGAATATATGATTAGGGACTGGAGGTGCAACATGGCCTATTTTGTTGAAAGGATGTAGGAGCATTTGGCAACATATATGCATAGTGTTTTCCATAATTAGATTTGCACAGCTGCCGCAGAATAATAGCCTTCAGCTTTTTTTAAAATTAATTAGTTGATTTAAATATCTAACATATCTGACAACAAAGGCTCAGGTAACTTTATAAATATATGTATATAAATTCCCAAACAATATTAAATTACAATAGATAAAACATATCTGAGAGATGGTAAAAGATGGGATGAGAGCTTAGATGGAAGGATAATGGTTTTTTTCCCAGTGCAATCAACTTTCCAGGGATTGTTTTTTAGCCAGAAGGTCTGAATCATTGTCATCAGATGCTGCACCTAGTTAGTGTCATCAAAATCCCCAAATTCCAAGGTAAACTGTTGACAGAATGGAAAGCCAATGATTTTGATAGGAACAAGTACAATGGATAAAACAAGATGGACATACTTCTGGAAGAGTGGCATGTCTTGCAGTTCTCTACTCATCAGGGTCATCCCAATATTTACCAATGCATAATGTAAATTACAATATAGTTTTTTGTGTACTTGTTATCTCTGGCTGTCCTATCAAGTTCAGTATTTTCTGACTTTCTTAGGCCGTTTCCACACGGGCATTTAATGGCGGCCTGGAGACGGCAAAAACGCCGTCTCCAGGCCGCCATTCGCACAGGGGGCGCAGCTGCATCGCAGCCGCGCCGCCCGACCGCCGCCCGACCGCCGCGAAGCCGGCGTTTCCCCAGAGCGCTCGGAAGCGCTCTTGTTGGGGAAACGCCGCCTCGAAGCCGCTGCCGAGCAAATGGCAGAGGCTTCGAGACGCCTCCCCCACCCGGCACTTACCTTGTCCCCGGGCCTCCGGCGTGTCACCGAGGCCTGGGGACACGCCCCCCTGCCTTGCACTGCTGGAGCAGGCGCACAGGGCCAGGGGGGTGTCCCCAGGCCTCGGCGACGCACCGGAGGCCCGGGGACATGCCGGGTCGGCCGGGCGCCAGCGCTCCGCTGCGCCGGCTGCCCGGGTCTTTCCAGGACCGTCCATGCGGACGGTCCCAGCGTCGTCGGTTCGGCGTCAGAAACGCCGACCCGGCTGCTTCCGCATTCGTGCGGAAACGGCCTTAGATAATGCTTTTCTACGCCCATTTTTTTCAACCAGGATACATACTTATGATCCCTTGCTGGAATACCCAATACAAAAGGGAAACCTGCAAGACTGCTGTATCCATCCAGCTTTCTATGACACCAATTCACAACCCTTTGCAAGAGTCATTATTACAACTGATCTTCAGGTGACAGACATTAGTTCACCTGGAAAAAATAGCCACTTTGGATGGTAGATTCTACAGTTTTATACCCTCCTCAAGCCCTGCCTTCCCCAAGCTCCATTCCCAAAATTTCTAGGTATTCTCACACCCATAGCTGGCAATCCAAGTCATAAAGTCAATATCCTTCAATGCTATTGTATCCTTCTAGCAACTGATATTGAATGGCATGCTTCCTCTCAATGTGGCGGTTCCATTTAGTCATAAAGGATTACAAAAGTGGATCTATCTTTTGTGGGGGTTATCTACTGTACTTTTAAAGCCATTCTAGTTAGGGCTGTTCTAGTTAGTGCTCACCATCACATTTCATCAGGTATTATGACTCGTGTCCTGGGTGAAAGAAATACTTTGTTTTGGCAAATGAAAGATAAGTTTGGCCACATTAGTAGGTCTTCTGCACAGCTGGGTTCCATGAGCAATCCTTGCTTCCTCTGTCTGCTCCAGCCATCCCAGAAAGTGAAGTGAAATACTGATAAAAGGTTTCATGAGGTGTCTATGCACATTTCTCCTCACATTTTTGTATTTAAACCAAAATCTTAATATGATAATAGTTTTGGAATGTTTATCTGGGGATCATATGCATATTGCAGAAAGAAACATACAGACTGCTAGAGTATCTGTAATAAAAATCTCACACAAGGGCTTCACTGCAATGCAGTTTTACATAAGGGCTTCTAGGAGCAGACAGAATGTTATTAGACCATAAAAGCACATCAGGCTGATTTATGGTTTCTGATCAAGGTTTCTGTGAAAATTACTCTGCATCACCAGCTCAAGGTGACTGCTACCATTAATGTGTGGAAAATAAATGAGATGAGGAGGCAGATATCAGGAGAAGTGGTGGGAAGCGGTGAGCCAGTTTATATAGCGCTGGCTTCCCATTTTGTTTTACAGCGCACAGAACACTGTCATCCAAATGGTTGCTTTGGGGCAGAAAAGGCAATTCGTGATAATTAGATCTTATGACATGGAGCTGCTGCTCTTCTGAATCCAGTAGGTAACAGTTACTGGGTAAAATGCCTATTTCTCTCCCTGCATTCCACCAACCTTTCTTTTATCCTGTAAATATAGAAAATGCATACTAAATTTTTTATACTAGTACAATATCTTAAAAACCAAATAAAGTTGCTCCAATTGAGTGTCCTGTTTTTTTATAAAAAAAACTTCACTCATTACCAGATGACTTCACATACTGATAAGGATTTGACCTACTTACATATAAAGTAAAATAGAATATCATCTATCTGGATGGGTATTGTGAATCATGCACTTCTAAACACAGACTGATTGTTTTAAATGCTTTCAAAAGCGTGTGAGAGATTGCAGGATAAGGTTTTTAATCTGAATATATTTTTGAAGTTTGATACTGTATCCTAGGACTGCACTTTACATTTCCTGTACCTGGTAATCTCAATTTGCTTTTTTCAGTGACTCACACGCTCACAAATATCAAATTATAGATAGAGAGCAGAAAGTAGAATGGCTATGAAGAATAGTTCATCCGCAAGAACAATGACTATAGCTCCTCCACTAAAACAGAGGGAAGGCAGCACAACCCACTCGATTATTTTCCAGCTTGTTTCCTTTTCCAGTCTATGCCCATAAATGAATCAATTTTCTCCCTTTCCTTTCTCTGTGCCCTTCTGTGCTCTGTGCCATACAATGGCGTAACCTCACAATCTTGCTTTATTCCATTTATATCTTTCTTCCATACTGCCTATCCGAAATGTTTCCTCTTAACATTTCTTTACCTTCTCCACTAACAGTTGCTGTCCTGAACAGAATTACACTCTTCTTTAGTCATTTGAAGTCGATGGGCTTAGAAGGGTGTAATTCTATTTAGGAATGCACTGTCAGTTTCTTGGAATTTCTTTTTCTAAAATGTAAAGCACCAAATTCAGATGTTCACTGTCTCACTACCCATCTGGAGCTTATCAGTTGCTACCTGCACAGCTGTCTGGAGCAGCTGATTCTATTATTATTAAGGAGTACATTTTGAAAGCACTGTATGAGATGAAAACCAATAAATCCCACTTTTCAAAGATTTGTGTGCATTCTGTCTCGATTGTACTTTAGAAATGGAAATGCCCTTGAAGAATTTCTGTCAATTGATTCCCAACATAATATGTATTTCTACAGTTTATGCCTCCAAATAGTCCCTTATTCCATAGCCTGCATAGAACATGTTTTTAACTGCTGTTAATCTATGAGGTAGTGAAGCCATAACCAAAGCTATATGTGAAAGGTGTTCCACCAATGTCCCAACAAAGCGCCTGAGAGAAAACAGATTTTGTTCTTGTACCATGGTAATTAGCTTGTGATGCTAATAGGGTGGATTTCCTGGTACTTAATTGAAAGCAGGTGGATAATTAAAACAAATATAAAACAAATATCAAGAGCCTGGCGTCAGGCGATATGATGCCTGATTCATCTCAGAATAAAAACCTAGCTTTTTTCCCCAGCCAGTATGCTTTGGAAGCTGTGAGAGAGATGTGAGAGAGATGTGAAAGAGGGTAGGAGAGCTGAATCCTGTTGAGAGCTTAATTAGAATGTATGTTGAGACAGTCCAGAGTTGAAACACAATGCCAAAGTTTTTATTTGCATCACCAGTAATCTGCAAGGTTAGTGGGTTTCTTTTCATTTTAAAGTTGTCCTGAACTAAGCCAACCCATCCTATGTTCAGGACAGCTTTAAAATAACAGCAACATGTAAGTCTACAGTCAACCATGTATTAAATGCTGGCTTCTGAATACTCTTTTACAGTTCTACCATGCCTTTGGTTAATTCTTCAGTGCTGAAAAGGTTCATCATTGAATGGAAGATAGATTCAGGTGGGTAGTTGTACTGGTCTGAAGCAGCAGAAAAAGTTTGAGTCTAGTGGCACCTTGAAGACTGACACGTGAATGCTTATTCCAAGAATAAAACTTGGTTGGTCTGAAAGGTGCCATGGGACTCAAACTTTTTTCTATAGTTGAATGGTCTATAGAAGACCATATGACTGGATTCAAACTACAAATTATAACATTCTGCTTGCTATTAGCACTCTGCATGGATCCTTGGTGGAGAACCTTAAAAAAGATGCTACATACATTTTGAAACAAGCATGGTCTTGATGCTTGAACCTGAGTTCTAAATGCAAACACAATCATGAAATGAGCCATCCTGCTCTCTAATGCCATTTGCCAAATAAAGTTCACTGACTGAATAACCTTAGGCCAGTTACCCTGTCAGCATAAACAGTTGGGTCTGTGGGATAAAAATGGGACAGATGTCATTCATTAAATTGAATGGGTGTAGCTAATAGCTTTCACAGGGAGTGCAGGTGTTTTGAAATATGCTTCAGTTAAAGTCCACTAAACTGGACTACATTAATTCATTCCTCTATTCCTATTCCTCTATTCCTATCCTCTTTTATTTCAGAAAATTTGTATGCTGCCTCTCCAGAGATCTGCTCAAAGTAGCTCACAAGGTAAAAACAATAAAATATAATCATGTACTTTACTGTTTTCCTTTCCAGCCTCCAGTAAATATATGTGTGCACCACAGCAAAAAAGACAGATCTCAGAACTACAGCCATTTCCTAGGTCCAAGACATATTTCTTTTATTTTTAATATATTTATATCCTAGTTTTTCCTCAAAGAGTTAAGGCTAGCATAAAACTTTCATTTTGTCCCATTCTATAAGGTACATTATGAAAAGTTTATAATTATTTGGCTAAGGTTACCAAGCATGCTTCACATCTAAAGGGAATTTGAATCAAGACTTCTCTATCTAATACTCTGTTCAGAATACCATACTACTTTATTTTGTGTTAATGCAACAGTTGCTGAGAACAACAAAAGAATCATTACATTTTTAAACTTTCAGGCAGACTTGTGTGGGAGTAAGCTGCCTAATATTGGGGTTCAGTTTTAAGAAGAGTTTGACCCTTCTAAGCCCATTGACTTCAAAGTGGGACTGTGTTTAAGTGTGTACTGTTAATTTGTTAATAAGGACTATTTCTCAACTACTACCACAATAATAATACTGTTGATGTTGGACTTTTGGTCATCCCAAACCAATCACGAGCTCTTAGTTAATCATTGACTCAAGGTGCTTTCCCTTCACTCCTCAAATAGGTGGTTATCCATCCAGTACTTTAAAAAACACTCTACAGGGAAAAAATGTGGCCAATTACTGCCCATTTAGAGCAAAGTGATTAAAGTGGTGGATCACCTCCACTTTTTCTTGGAAAACCATCTACTATGGACCCTTTTCAGACTGGTTTCATGTGCGGTATGAAACAAAGATGGAGTTGGTGTCTTTAGTAGGTGGTCTCTGGCCACCAACACAACACAAATAAAATATCTTCAGGGCATTAAAAAAGCATTTTGGTGTGGAATTCCACATATTTTTCCCCAAAATATTTGGAAGATGTTTTATTTTTGCTCAAAACAGACTTTTCCAAAAAAAGCTAAACTAGCGACTGAAGTCACTTTGAAAACATTTCCTACTTGCTGTGTGAAGATCAGGAAACATTTTTATTTATTTATTCTTTAGATTTACTATACTGCCCATGACCAATTGGCTCTGGCAGTGCACAACTTGATACATCAGCTAAAATACATCATGCATCATAAAATCTTAAAATCATAAAACATATCATAAAACCTAAAATCAATTTCAGATGGCAAAACACTCTGCTATTCTATTTTTCCTTCCTGACTTCTTAGACCTCCCAGTTTGTGAGCAGCTCCTGCCTGCAATTTTATGTCACTTCAGGCTTCTCTATGCCACCCGCCATTTGCAGAAGGATCCCATTGGGCATTTGCTCTGCATGCAGCTCATCCACCCATTATTTCCATATGTAAAATACATGAATAACGTTAGTTTTTGCTGCTAATTCTGCACACATTTCATTTTGCTTTTGTTTTTTCAGTGAGGTATCTTCAAAGCTATGAAGACATGATATGGGAGTCGATTCTCATATCACGTCTTCATAGCTTCAAAGACACCTAATTGAAAACAAAAAAGGGAAAATGATGAGTGCTAGGAATCAGCAGGAAAACTCAGTTTATTCAAGTACTTCACACACAGAAATTGTGGGTGGATGAGCTGCATGCAGAGCAAACATTTGTGGGAACCTTCTGCAAATGGTGGACAACACAGAGAAATCTGAAGAGGCAGAAAATGACAGTTGTAAGCTGCGCACAAACCGAAAGTGAGAACTGGGAATGGGAGAGCCAGTAAAAGAACCTTTCCCCCTGAAATGCTTTCCACCCCCCAACCCTCCCATGCTACGCAGACAATAAAAGCCAAAACAGTTATTTTTAAAACATCTTCAAAACATTTTATTTGTGTTGTGTGGTATGGGCCTCTGTTTGAATGTAGACAAAGGTCTTTGTTGCTTCTGCTGGATTTATCTACAGCCTTTGATACAGTGGACTAACTATGACATCTTGGTGAGATGTTCAGAGGCAGAATTTGGTATTAGCGGTTGTGCTTTGGACTGATTTAAGTTCACTAGTGTGATGTAGTGGAGAACCTGGTTAGATCTCCCACTCCTTCACAAGCAGCCACTGGGTGACTTTGGGCTTGTTACAGTTCTCTCAGAACTCTCTCAGCCTCATATATCTCACAAAGTACCTGTTGTGGAGGGGAGGTGATTATAAGTACACCTACTTTTAAGTAAACCTACTTATTTGATGCATTTTCAGTAAATTGTTTTTTTAATAATCTATTATTGTAATAATAAACTAGTTGATTTGTGATTGTAATAATACTAGTTGATTTATTTGGATGTAATTCCAAAAAAATGTCTTCAGAACTTCAACTTCACATTATTTTGTGGTCCTTTAGATAAAGAATAGCAAAGATGTAAAAGAAAATCACTGAGTTATTTGTCTATTCTAAACCTAAAGCAGCTCCAGCTAAGTCATCTATCTTGCATAGAATCAAGTAGAATGCTGGAAAGCAGAAGCACTATCATCTGTTTTTACAACCTTAAAAAAATCAGATTGGAGATTTGATTCACCCCTTGTGAAATGGACCAATCAGTTTCTTACCATTCATAAAAATTGTATTTGAAAAGTCAATCAAGAAAACAAGTTTTTAAATCTTCTTTCATCCATGCTAATTAAGGGTTGCAGTAAGTATATTTAATTTTCATTCTCACTTTGTCTGGAAAGGACCTGGGAAAGTCCCTTTGTTCAGAATATTAAATCTGAATGAGCAGAAATTAGTCATGTATTGTAACAGGATGAAAGAGCTGGTTTTTATTTTGTAGGTAACAAATAATATACATAATGACAAGTAGTCCTGTCCTAATGTTTGATTTTTCCACTTTTTAAATGGAATCCAGCAACACAGTCCTACAATCATTGCCAAGAAAGCCAGGTGCATCATACCACATCACATCCTGTCCAGGTACTAAAACCACACTCTTAAATGTCCTCTCAACCAAAGAAGCTTGTACATGAGAGAGAACCTTTTTAGTGGCAACCTCACAATAGTGAAACAACCTCCCCATAAGGTGTGCCTGGCCCCCTAATTCTTAATCTTTAGGAGGCAGCTAAAGGCAGTTTTATGCATGAAAGCATTTGAATTATTTAAGTTTTTTTCCTTCTGCCAGCAGGTTCAAATTGTTTGTTTTAAATTAGTGCTTTTCATATTGTAAGCTACCTTGAATTCTGACAAAGTAGAAAGGGAGCTAATAAATGTTTTGAACGAACGAACAAACAAACGAATGAATGAACGAATGAATACATTCTGTAGGAAAACTCTGAAGAACACACATACTATAATCCAACCACTTTTACTCTTTGAAAACAATAGAGTGGTATATATTGAGGCTTTTTAAAAAATTGGCATAATACAGGAAAATATATTTTTGGGTGCAAAGAGGCTAAATCTAGAACTAATATACAATATACTCATCTCCAATAAGCCATTTCTACCATATTTAATGAATTTATAAGGCACAAATTCAGGCTTCTTTGGTGGGCTTCATGGGACAACCCATTAACTTTCCCCAAAGCTACCCCTAGAAGTTAGGGTACTTCCAGAACAGTATGATGTGATATGGCAGTCTGTACTGGTAAGAGGGAATTAATAAAAACCATTTCCATCTGTTATGCATGTGGAAATGTTCTTCCACTCACAAAAGGGGAAGTTTGGATACAACCAGAAATAAATTATACAGAAAATCAGATAAGTTGTTTGAGGTTCTCTCTGCACTTTGTTGTTGAATGATGAGCTGTGCAATCCAAGGGGGGACTAAATCCCCCTCCAGATGCAGTGCAGACTTCTGCTGGTGTAAATGCCCTCTCCGGGGCACTTACCCTGCTAGAGGGGCAAATCTGACAGCACCCAGCCACTGCAGCACCACATGACACCTGGCCTCACGCTGGTGCTTGCACAATACCCCCAGCTACACCTGAATTCCAGGGGTGTTTGGAGGGCAGAGTTGACCTCCAAACTCTCTCAGCTCCTATACACTGATGGAGCTGCCAGGGGAGATACACTGCAGTTGTCATGGTATATCTCTATTCTCCCCTATGGGGGAGTTGGAGGTTTTTGAAAAAACTTTTTTCAAACTTCCCATGCCATGGGAAAGCCCTGTGGAATAGGTGGAATGGTGCTCAAACAACAGCCCTATCCCAGCCGCCTCAGCTCTGGATTGAACTGTACAGCAGTTTATTGAATGGGTACATTTTGTTTTCAAAATCAATCTCCTCCCATCCAAAAGTGATTGTAAAACAACACGGTTCAGACTATAATGCTGAATACAATGCAGTGTAAAATGTGTTACAAAAGCAGAAAAAGAAATATGTCAAAGGATTATGAAGCAAGATTATGAAAAGAAAGACCTTGAAGGAAAATCCTGAAGTGCTCATATTTTGTTTTTAAGCTAGAGATTCATTACCAAATGAACAACTGCAGTGATGAAGAATAAAACAAGAAAAATTATATTAAAGGGAATAAGTTTTAAGTCACGTCAAAAACTTTATTTTGATAACATTGAAGAAAGTACAATAGTGATACAGAAGTAATGAGTTGGGAAGACAATGTATTTGTGGGTCACTTTTGCAGATTTAACACACAAAATCATAAGAAGAAGGAAATAATCTCTGGTAAAAATAGATTTAGAAAACAGATATGTATGTTATACATAGGATGACATTTTTTGGCTATCAATATAACAAATGACACTAATGGGCTTCTTGGCAAGCTGTTTTGAAGCAAGATCAGTCAAGAAGGTGATAATTTCCAACCTCCATTACTATATTAGCAGGGCATGCATATGCTACTTTCTGATATCAGACCTGGTTACTCACCAGAGATAATCATGTGATTGAAGTCTTAGTCTTGATTTCAACAGAAAAGATCAATTTTCAGCTAGTACAAAACCAAGAAAGTTGACTCAGAATCAGCTTCCTACACATACAAACATGGAAACTGGCATTTTGTAGCATACTGTGTAAGGAATAATATGAAAATCAAATATTTCATAAGGCAGGGGATAGAGGCCATGCTAACAGTATATTCCTTCAGCAGCTGGGCTGAGGAATTCGGTTTGCTCTGGGGGACAGCATTCGTGCTGCCCAGATGCTTGGATCACCCCCCACGCTGCACCATATAGTTTCCTATGCTTTCTGTTAATAAAAGTCTTTGGCTATGGCCAGTTTTCTTATCCACTCAAAATTGTGTTTGGGTTTTATTGTGGAAAGATTAACTGAACATGAAGGACCACACATCTGCCTGCAAGGGTAAATTCACAAGATTATGTAGTGAATTGACATTAGCAACCATGAATCTGACTGGGCAAGTAAGATCATACCAATTCAGACCCCTGAGCACATAATTCTAGCTTTGTTCCTTGATCCCTAATCTTGAACCATGGACCCTGATTCTCATATTTTCTTGTCTTGTGGGTGAGCAAACCCGTTTGCTTCCAGAGAGGAGTTCACTCTGAAAACTGAAAGACCTCAGCCTGTATGGCAACAACTGACATTCAACCAATGCTGTGTAATTTTGAATTAGAGTTTTTATTTTAGTTCTCACTGTTCAGTGTTCTTTTATTCATATTCCTTACACAATTTTAATAAATCATGCTAATTATATTCTTATATTCTAGTAGTGTCTGACTTCAGAAGGTTTTAGTCTAATTTCAGTACCTTGGCCTGGATTGGATATAGCAATCAAGTTAACTATTTTCTTGTGAAACTTACTTTGCAAGAGGTCTTCCTTGCAGGGGTGACTTTCTTGGTGTTCATTACTGGTGAATATTGTCATAAAAAATGCCCCAGCTATAGTTCACTAGGTTAAAATGTGACAATCCTACTTCTGTTTTTTTCCAGTAATGCAGGAAGTGACTTTAAATTTGTGCTAAAATGTCTGTTTGAACTAACAAAACAATGAACGTATTTGGGGGCTGTGTGGTTTCCGGGCTGTATGGCCGTGTTCTAGCAGCATTCTCTCCTGACGTTTCGCCTGCATCTGTGGCTGGCATCTTCAGAGGATCTGATGTTGGAAAAGCAAGTGGAGTATATATCTGTCCAGGGTGTGTGGGGAGTGTCCAGGGTGGGTGGGGAAACCTTGTCTATGAGTAACAAAGGCGGCAACCAGGTCAATAGTTGAGGGCATCTGAATAGAAGTATGAGTAACAATGAAGACTATAGCCTGGGAGTAACCCTGTAGATAGCAAGGTCACTGGTGGGAGCATCTGAATAGAAGTATCCTGGCCTGTTTCTTTTGTCTATGGTCATCCTGTGTTTGTGTGGAGCTGGTTGGTTCAGATAACACAGGATGACCATAGACAAAAGAAACAGGCCAGGATACTTCTATTCGGATGCTCCCACCAGTGGGCTGAATCTATCTAGAGGCCTCCTCCCCGAACTATAGTCTTCAATACTAAACCTACTTCTATTCGAATAACCCTCAACTATTGACCTGGTTGCCGCCTTTGTTACTCATAGACAAGGTTTCCCCACCCACCCTGGACACTCCCCACACACCCTGGACAGATATATACTCCACTTGCTTTTCCAACATCAGATCCTCTGAAGATGCCAGCCACAGATGCAGGCGAAACGTCAGGAGAGAATGCTGCTAGAACACGGCCATACAGCCCGGAAACCACACAGCACCCAAGTGATTCCGGCCGTGAAAGCCTTCGACAATACAATGAACGTATTGTTCAACAGCACATTGATCTACCAAACCCCCGCCCCCTCCACAACACTAACCTCCTTTTAGGTCCATTTAGATGTACCATAACTATTTGAGCAGCTTCTGTTCCTATGACTGCTGCTATCACAGCAGCATACGGTGATCAAGCACTTGCATATCTAAAATGGTAGTTCCTATTAGCTGACAAATTCGTAGTCATGGGCACAGCAGATGTCAACAAAAGAAAACTTCTTTGTTCATTTGTTTTACTGAGTATGCAAACAGGACCCTTTCATCTGGAGTGCCATAGGTTCGTCACCACTGCTGTAGATATAGCATACCTTGATTTCAGTAAGGCCTTTTAAAAGGGTTCTCCATAATATTCTGGCAAAAAAAAAAACCCTGATAAAATGTGGGCTTCACAATACTACTGTTAAGTGCATTTGTAATTGGTTGACTGAATGAACCTGAAGGATGCTCACCAATTACTCATCTTTATCCTGGAGAGAAGTGACTAGTAAGGTGTTGCAGGGTTCTGTCCTGGGCTCAGTGCTACTCGATATTTGTTATCGACTTGAATGATGGAATAAAGATCATGCTAATCAAATTTGGAGATGACACCAAATTAGGAGAAGTAGCTAATACCCCAGAGGATAAGATCAGAATTCAAAATTTCCTGGAGAGCTGGGCTAAAAGCAACAACATGAATTTCAACAGGAAGAATTATAAGGCAGAAAGAAATGAAATGCACAGATATAAGATGGGTCATACCGGGCATGACAACAGTACATTCGGAGTCTTAGCAGACCACAAGTGGAACATGAGTCAACAGTGTGATGTGGCAGCTAAGAAAGCCAATAGGACTACAGTGTCCACTCTAGATCAAAAGGGGTAATAGTGCCATTCTATTCTGCATTGGTCAGGCCTCACCTGGAATATTGTGTCCAGTTCTGGGCACCACAATTCAACAAGAATATTGACAAGCCAAGGGGACCAAAATGGTAAACAGTTTGGATTTCATGTCTTATGATGAAAGATTTAGGTAGCTGGGTATGTTTAGTCTGGAGAAGAGAAGATTAAGGGGTGACATGTTTCAATATTTGAAGGGATGTCATGTTTCAATATTTGAAGGGATGTCATGTTGAAGAGGGAGCAAGCATGTTTTCTACTGCTTCAGAGACTAGGACTCAGAATAATGGATTCAAAGAAAAGAGATTTTCACTTAAACATTAGGAAGAACTTCCTGATGGTAAGGGCTATTCAACAGTGGAATATGCTACCTTGGAGGAGAGTGAGTCTCCTTCTTTGGAGGTTTTAAAACAGAGGCTGGATGGCTGTTTGTTGGGAGTGCTTTGATTTTGTGTTCCTGCATGCCATGGTTATCCATTCTTCCAAAGGCAGCAAGGAAGGATGGGTAGGGAGGATGGGTATGCAACTGCACACGTCAAATTACCTGGAAATGGGAGGTGGGAAGCTGCTTCTCAGTAGCTATTCCTCACAGCCCAATCAAATCCTATCATGTGCCCAATTAATTCATAGAAGGGGCCAGGGACAACAACATCCCTGTCCATAACAGACATGAATTAATATCTCACTAGTTCTACTAGAACTCTAATATAGTACACAGATTTGCCCACGCAGAATATCTGGTTAGAGTTTTGCTTAGTAACAGAAAAATAGGTGCTGCTGCTCACCAATTTTTAAGTCATTTGTCATGAGTTGGGGATGTGATACAGGGCACAGATGATAAAGAAGATATTAGGGATCATTATGACCTAAAAGTACTGTAATGCTCTTGGGTGCTATCTAATGAAAAGATCCAAGTAAGAATGTGTTTTGCTTCCATTAGGCATTTATTTCCAAAGGAAAAATTAAAATAACATACATTACTTTTCCCTTAACTAGGCGATACAGGTGTCATGGTATCAACCAACATGGGGACTGCTGGACTAAAGCAATTCATATATTCTGAAGTTAATTGGGAAAATGCTTCCCAGTTCTGTATCATTTGGACTTCATTTATCTTTCCTTTCACTCCCCTAGAGAAGCCATTTCTGCAAACACCTTGCAATGATTGGGGCGGGGGGGGGGGGGGGGAAATCTATTTTGCACTCAATATCTTTATATATCGTTGTGTCAAAAGTGGCACTAAGAATTGCAGACATGGTGAAATTCAAGGATAGAGGAAGCCAACCTAAAGTGACAAGTTCCCATCAAATTTATGGAGAATTCTTCCGTGGGGGAGAGGGGGAATTATTGTATTCTTTGTGGGGAGGGGGGATTGTTTACAAACTGAGAGAAACAGGCCATGCAGCCTGCCTGATTGCATGTGAGGAACTGTAAGATAAGCAATTTACATCATATTAATAAAGGGGCTTACAATCTCCTTGCCCTTCCCCCCTCACAACAAACACCCTGTGAGGTGGGTGGGGCTGAGAGAGCTCCAAAAAGCTGTGACTAGCCCAAGGTCACCCAGCTGGCATGTGTGGGAGTGCACAACAAACACCCTGTGAGGTGGGTGGGGCTGAGAGAGCTCCAAAAAGCTGTGACTAGCCCAGGGGTAGGGAACCTGCGGCTCTCCAGATGTTCAGGAACTACAATTCCCATCAGCCCCTACCAGCATGGCCAATTGGCCATGCTGACAGAGGCTGATGGGAAATGTAGTTCCTGAACATCTGGAGAGCCGCAGGTTCCCTACCCCTGGACTAGCCCAAGGTCACCCAGCTGGCATGTGTGGGAGTGCACAGGCTAATCTGAATTCCCCAGATAAGCCTCCACAGCTCAAGCGGCAGAGTGGGAAATCAAACCCGGTTCCTCCAGATTAGAATGCATCTGCTCTTAACCACTACGCCACTGCTTCTCAAAAGATACCCTTTTGAGGATCCATAACTTTGGACCCCCTGAACCAAACTTCACTAAATCTAGGTGGTATCATCAGGAGAGTCTCCTGGAGAAAGTTTGACATTTTGGTACTGCTAACTTAAACATTGCTCCCCTGACAGGCACCCTCGAATTTCCCCCAGATTCTCCCTTTAAATCCACCCCCTTTCGAATGGATTTAAAGGGAGAATTTGGGCTCCCTAGATTAAAAAACATTGAAAGTATTGTCGAAGGTCTTCATGACCAGATTCAACTGGTTGTTGTGGGTTTTCTGGGTTGGGTGGCCATGGTCTGGTAAATCTTGTTCCTAATCTTTCACTTGCATCTGTGGCTGGTATCTTCAGATGTGTATCACAGAGAGAAGTCTGTTATAAGAGAAGTCTGAACATAGTCTGGAAAACCCACAACAACCAACATTGAAAGTGATGCTGTTTGGGGGGTTGGTGGAGAATCTATCCTGAAACAGCATCATTTTCAATATTGTTTAAATGAGGGAGCCCAGATTCTCCCTTTAAGGTGGATTTAAAAGGAGAATCTGGGCTTCCTTGTCTAAACAATATTGAAAATTTTGCTGTTTGGGGGATGGGGTGGGGGGAATTCACCCTGAAGCAGCATCACTTTCAATGTTGTTTAAACTAAAGAGCCCAGATTCTCCCTTTAAGGTGGATTTAAAAGGGGAATCTGGGTTCTCTAGTCTAAACTACATTAAAAGTGATGTTGTTTCAGTGTGTATTCCCCCCCCCCCCAAAAAAAAGGAAAAACCTCAGCATCACTTTCAATGTTATTTAAGCTAGGGAGCCCTGGGTGTGTTCAGATTTGTGTGTTGGAGCATGTTCTATAATGTGATGGTGACTTTGAGATGACCTGGTGCAAAAAATAATTCTTTAGTTGGGATTCAGTTGAAGGTCATTTCCCACCAGGACCTCAGAACTTTCATTCAGATAATTTGATCTAAACTAATGAAATCACAGCCATCAATGTGCAAGACCTGAACAAGGCTGTTTATGATAGGATGTTTTGGAGGACATTGATTCATACCATCTTCTTGAATTGGAAGCAACCTGACAGCACTTAACAGAAGAAATTATCCAGATATCCAAACAATAAGTAACAGGCCAATTCTAGTTAGTTCCTTCATACCTTAGCAATTTAATAGGAAGAGTTCTGCCATTCCTTAATCATATCAAGTACCCACCTCTAGTTTTAGCTTCCAAACCTCCCCAAGAGAATTTTTTGGGATTTTTTTTAATATAAAAAGGGTAAAAGTCCACTTCATAGTGAAAACAAATAATTTCTTTTAGAATCGACTAATCTCAGGAAAGATTGGCTCCTTGCATGCCAACAACTCACTCTTGGCAAAATGGTGTGAAAAGTTACTCCTCAGTCCCAATTATTATAGCTGGTTTGGGTTCATCCAGTTATCCCAGCTTCATGGTTGGTCTCTGCTTCTTTGCTTCATGTACCTACTTTGCTGTGCTTTCTTCCCCCTCCTGGTAAGTTTGAAGCTCTTGATGATGCTTCAATGCCACCAAGGACCACCCCCTTCGCTCTGACACTAGGCTCATATGTTTTGTATTTCCTTTTCAGTTTTCCCTTGTAGGAAGACAGTTTATCAGGGAAAAGTTTTGGGTTGTTTTACAAACTTTTTCTTTTTCCTGTTTTACAAACTTTTTCTTTTTCCTGTAAACCTTCAACTATTCAAACAAACTTAATTTGATTTCTTTCTGTTAAACAAAATTCTGCTTAAGAAAGCTTATTCCCCCTTGTTCTTTTGAGGGCTAGTCTGCATATTGCAACAAGAGGTCTAAGAAAGGAAAAGTATAAATGCACTCAAACCTCTGCCTTTCACTGGTTCTTCTAATGTTCAGGACTGGCCATCTACATCTTTCATATTCATTTCAATGCTCTCACTAGTAGGGGTGGGATTGAGTTCTGTGATCCTCAGTAACAACAATCTGCTTAGCCAGTGAAACCCCTAAGTCTAGTAGGTTCTCACTAAAACAGGACTTGTTTCTTTTGTTTGCCCAAACAGAATCCCTCTGGGGATTCTGCTGGAAGAATAACCTTTTAGGGCAGGTCAAATCCTGTGCTAGAGCCACATACTTTCAAGATTTGGTTTTGTATATTCCTGTTTTTGTTCTTACCACTCTTGCCTTATTCCAATTTTTCTGTTTTTTCCCACTGTTTGGATAGATTCATCAGATGCAAACTTAGTCTCATGTGACCCTGCTTTATCATTTTGTTTTATGTGACTGCACTGATGTCCTGGCTTCTGCCTACAGTTTTTTTCTACCACATTTTCATTTGTATCCATTTGGCCCAGCTTCTATATCTCTCATTATAACCTTCCAGCTGGCTGAATGCATGTCACACCAGAGCAGTGATTCCACAAAAAGACTAAATGTGGCTGGCACCTTGAGGGATAGATAGGGCTGGCAAGGACTTAGGCTCAGTTAAACGAAGACAATATTTAGCCAGCCACTGAAATGTTACCATCAGCTTCTTCTGCCACTTTCGGGCTCAAAGGGATTGCTCCAGGGCTTGATCATTTTTCCCATCATAGAAATGAACAGACTCTGTAATAGAACCTCAAAATATTGGACTTTCCCCCCCTTTTCACTGTCAACCATTTCCCATAATTCAGTGTTGTTATTTTAGTGATATTTTAATAAGGTAATAATCAAATCTAATTTGCCACTTAATCAATCTATAAGAAAAGTTAATTAAGTCCTTATCCTTTTATATCCTGCCTCTAATCTGAGAAAAGTATTTAAACTCTAAGTCTCCAATAGATCGATCTGAGTCTGGTTTAGAGAAACTGAACTATAATACTGTCCACAGCTGTTCAGTGGCACATATGAAATGACCATATAATAGTAAACCTTAAAAAAGGCCTGACTGAATACATCTTTTTGAAACTAAAATAGACTTTTTAATTCCATATAAGGCTTTTTTAGGAGGAAGACAATCATAACATTTTTGAGCAATGCTGCTGATTTTAAAGCAGTACCACTGCAGTTGATCTTTTTTTTTTCTGGGGTTGTGCGGGAGAGAAAGGAACCTGTTTTCAGGTTTACAGCTGAACTTGACAGTGCTTGAGACTGAATTTCTTGGGGGCTCTGATGCCACTTACAAACCCTTTTTTCTATTAATTTCTCTTTACTCTTATTTTCCATAATTCATATTTCACTGACATATGAATTTTGGGATACCCAAAGATTATAAAAGTTCAAGAACATGTTAATGAATGAAGACCCTGAAGTGCATAGTATTTGTTTCATATTAGTGTTTATTGAAAAGGTAAAAGTAGTCCCCTGAGCAAGCACTGGGACATTACTGACCTGTGGAGTGACATCACATCACATCACTCTCTCCCTTGCATGCCACCCTCTCCCTACCTCCCCTCCACTCCCTCCCCTTTCCCCTCACACCCCTTCCCTTGCATGCCACCCTCTCCCTACCCCCTCCCCTCCACTGCCTCCCCTTCCCCCTCACTCCCCTTCCCTTGCATGCCACTCTCTCCCTTCCCCCTCTCCTCCACTGCCTCCCCTTCCCCCCTCACTCCCCTTCCCTTGCATGCCACCCTCTCCCTACCCCCTCCCCTCCACTGCCTCCCCTTCCCCCCTCACTCCCCTTCCCTTGCATGCCACTCTCTCCCTACCTCCCCTCCTTCACTCCCCTTCACTTGCATGCCACCCCTCATGCCCTCCCCTCCCCCTTACTTCCTCCTTTCCTTTCCCTCCCCTTCCCTTGCATGCCACCCTCCCTTCCTTCCCTTCCCTTTACACTTGTGAACAGGCAATTGGTTCTTTCTCTTACCTTGGACATTCCACAATGAAGATGCCAGTCACAGATGCAGGTAAAACATCACAAGAAAATGCTTCTAGAACACTGCCATACTTCCCAGAAACAACACAACACTCCATTCCCTCAGCAGTTGGTTTGCATAGGCATTACTGAACATGGTAGTCATCTGTTGTAAAGAGTGAGGCCAATATCCAAACTAACATGCAACCGACACTGTCAAAGCTATATGCATATACCTGGTCCCTCAATGGAGAGTGCACAGAAAGACAAGGCTGAATGTAGGGATACCTCGACATGATTCATAACACAAGAAGGGTTGTACTCAGAAGCTTATGTCCACATAATACAATGGAGGTTGCGCCTAGAAGCCTGTGAATTGAATATAAACTTCAAACATCAAACTCCAGAAAAATAATGATAATGCTTAGCATTTTTGTAATCTTTGATATTAACCAAAAGTATGATGCTTATGGATATACAAAAGAACCTTGCATGGTCCTATAAAAGGTTTACTTTAATTTTCCTTTTTTTCTTTTCTTTTCTTTTTTGTTTTAAGACTCTTGTATCTACAATTTCAGGGTTTACTGAATATATTAATAATCATTCATCTAGCTAGGTGTCACTTCTGTTGACTAACATTCTTATGAGTGATTCATCAGAGGAACTGGGAAGCCAGCTGAAGTGCCTTGGTGCCCAACTGTCATCCATGGAATGTTCAGGCAGATAGGCAGAGATGAATAGGAAAAAACAGTAAATAGCTAATATCTTGAGTTGAATTCAATATTTTTGGAAATCCTTTCTTATTGAGTGCCTCAGGCACATGGGGAGCAGGCGTGCCACATTTCAAGTGCGTAGGTTTAGCGGTTTTTTAGTTCCGTTTGCAAGTGAGTCAGTGAGTGGAATTCGCTTGTGTGTGTGTGTGTGTGTGTGTGTGTGTGTGTGTGTGTAGACAGAGAGAGAGAGAGAGATGAGTATATAAATTATAAATGTATTAGCGTGAACAGAATTGAAACAAAGGAAATCAAAAGGAGTTATCTTGCCATTAAAATAGTACACCAAGTCCTATACATTAAATCCAATATTCCATAAAATGTCGGCTAACATTCTGATCAAGTTATGTAGTTAAGAAATGTCTGTAGATGCATTTTATTTTTCTTGCTCAGTCATTAAAAACCATGAAGTGTTCTGCCTGACCATAAAAGAAGACTCTGTGTGGGTGGGTGTTAGAAAGTAATTATGAGGCTTTTATTTCACTAATTATTGTTCAGCCTTTGAAATGTCATTGTAGGTTAAAGTAACAGCAGTTGTTTCAAACCAGTGCAGAATTTAAATGGGGAGAACAAACAAAACCTGAAGGCACATAGACCCAAGTTCACAGCTGATAACTTCACCTTAAACTCTGGAATAAGACAGAAACATGAACTTCAAAAACAATGGCCCATTCCACACAGTATAAGTTGAATGCTTTCAGGCATGAAAAAGAAGTGCTTTGCTGTGGAGTTCCATGCAGCCCCCCCCAAAAAAAAACATTTGGAAGACACTTTATTTGTTCACAAAATGGGTTATAATAAAAAACAATAAATTAGCAACTTTTTTTCCTGAAGCTATATTTAAAACATTTCCTGATTGCTGTGCGGAGAGCAGGAAATGTTTCATTTTTCCTGTCCAAATATAATGCTCTCATTTTCATTTTCTCAGCCTCTTGCACCCGCCATTTTCTGCCACTTCAATTCTTCATGCTGCCCACCATTTTCTGATTATTTCCCTCAGACTCCGCTAGCATTGTGGCTGGGTGCCAATTCAGTGACTAAAGTACATGAACGAACTCAGTTGTGCTTACCAATTACAGCAATGTGTTGTTTTCCCCCTTTTAAAATTTTTAAAATTGGCCATGCTGGCAGGGCCTGATGGGAATTGTAGTCCATAACATCTGGAGTGCCAAAGGTTTGCCACCACTGCACTATGAGAATCCATGCCAGTTGTCATGTCGAGTCTTCAAAGCTTCAAAGATACCTCACTGAAAATAAAAAAGGGGAAACCGACATGTCGCCATAATGGACAGGCACAACTGAATTCGTTTGTGCACTTCAATCACTGAAATGGTGCCTAGGCATAATGCCAGCAATGGAAATGTCTGGGGGGGGGGAGTTTAGAAAATGGTGAGTGGCATCAAGAATCAAACTGAAGCAGCAGAAAATGGCAGACAAAAGAACCGTTTTCCCCTGAAATGCTTTATTTTTCTGTACTATGGGGGCAAAAATCCAAAACAGTTTTTTTTAAATGTTTCCCAAATGTTTTAAATGGTCTGTGTGGAAAGAGCTAATGATTCATTGTCACTGTTTAACTTCTATGAAGGAATGACCCGGTATGTGGAATTCTAGATAAGAAGATCATCAGAAGACAAGTCAAAGTCAGAAGGAGATTCAACCTCAGAAAATCTGTTACTTGGCTGATAGTTTAAGAAACAAACACAGTAGACTGGAAACCCTACTGATTCAAGTACTGGAAGCTGTACCATAAATGGTTTAAAAATGTAGACCATACAGGGATTTTGAAGGTGAATAAAACACATAAACACAAGAAAAAGTAAAGTAGTACATGCTCTTGAAAATCTAACTAGAATCATGAGTCAGTCTACCAATGAAAAACAACTAAGAGGTTTTTCTTCCTTCTCAGCCATTTCTACAAAATATAAGTCTAGGTAGCATTCACACATGGCATGTGGACCAATTTTTAAAAATATTTTTCTAGCTATAGACCCATTTTTTTCATAAAATCCAATAAAAGACAAATTCTCATACCTGTCTGGGCTGGGGGGGGGGGCTTTTTTCAACTATCCAAAAAAATTCTGATCTATTAAACTTGTGTGAAATCTTTGTTATTTGAAAACAAATTCCTAAGAATTAGCTGAATTCATCTGCAGCAGTCAAAAACAAGTCATGTGGCACCTTTATTATACGTTTACAATGATGAAAGCTATGAGCCAGAGTCCACTTTGAAAGCTACATGAAATGTTTCATTCAGTTATCAAATGCACCTACATACAACTACAAACAGAAGAGGGTTGAAGTGAGAAAACTGCCGTAAAGAGGAGACAGAATACCCAGTTTCTCAAGATAGTGATGTGCTGTAGGTCATAACAAAGCAAGAATGAAAGTAATATCCAGAAAAAAATAAATGATACAGTTAAAGACAACGTGGTTTGCAAACAACTGTTAATAAACTAGTATAGTAGGCTAAATGGAAATAAGGTGGAATATAAATTTTAAACAAACTGGATAAACCCATAAGGAAGGACAATTATTTTCTGTAGCATACTAACCACTTTCTGTTGTTTTTGAGTCCAAGTCTGATTTACATTTGAATTTCAACGCACCAAATTCTCACCGATTTGAAAACTCTTCTGCTGAAGAATGGTGACCTTTAAACATATTGTTGAATCTAAGGAGGCTGAAAAGCTCTCCAACACATTTCTGACTCTGAGGGTTTCTATTTTTTAAATCTGTTTTGTTCCTTATTTATTCACTTGTCCAGTTTGGCCACTGCAAATGGAAGAAGAAGGGCATTGCTGGCACATGCTAGCATGTATCATGTTTGAGGATATGCTAGTGATTGAGCTCTTGATGGCATCTGTGATGTTGTTGATTCCTGTGACAGTGTCACAACCACAGATATGGAGACAAATTTGGCACTGGGGTTTGTGATAGTGACTTGTTTCTGGATTATCTCCGTTGGGTGTTCTACTGTTGCCTCTGAATAATTATTTCAGGTGTTTCAGGATGTGTAGGCAAATGTCCTAACTCACAGTCTGTGACAATGGAAACTCATCTTTCAGGAAGGGTTGTAGAGTCTTCATGATGAACTAGAGATGTTACAGCTGTGAGTGGCTTGTCATAGATCTTTTATGATGGACTAAAAATGTTTTAGCTGTAAATGGTAATGGCCAGCGACATTTTATTGTTTTCCCTGCTGGCCTATCCTGTAGAAGGTGACCCTTGGGCATCTATCTAGCCTTGTCAACCTGTCTCATTTCCCAGGTGGATACTGTAGTGTTAAGAATGCTTGCTATAAATACAGCTATCAGTGCTATTTTGTGAACTTTTCTGAATGACCGAGACTCAACTGAAGATGATGGGTCAGACAAACACTCTCTGAAATTAAGAAACTTGCAGATAAAATTTCCTACAGGGGTATCAGAGCAAAAAATGTATCTCTGCTTATTTTATTGCATATGTGTAACTATGGCAGAGTGCACATGAGCCAAAAACAGCACCCCTGGAATGGTAAAAACACGTTTTTTTCTACATCAAGGCAGCACCATGCTCCCCCTACACACACACACTGGGGCAAGGATGTAGGTAAGGGGGGTTCACGGGTTCAACCCCCCCATTCATGTCCGAACCTCTCCCCCCCCCCCCGTTTGTGGGTTTTTAAAACATTTTTAGTGTTTTTTCAGTTTTTGGCCTGCAGGGGGCGCATTGTTTAGCCTAACAACACCAAACTTCCAGGGATTGTTTGGGTGACTCTTCTGATGATACTACCCAGGATTGGTGAGGTTTGGTTTAGGGGGGGTCCAAAGTTATAGACTCCCAAAGGGGGTGCCCCATCCTCCATTGTTTCCAATGGGAACTAATAGAAAATATGGACTTTGAGGGTCCATAACTTTGGACACCCTGAACCAAACTTCACCAAACCTGGGAGGTATCATCAGAGAGTCTCTTACTGATATCACCCAGGTTTTGTGAAGTTTGGTCCAGGGAGTCCAAAGCTATGGACTCCCAAAGGGGTTGCCCCCAACCTCATTGTTTCCAAAGGGAGCTAATAGGAGATGGGGACTAAACCTTTGAGGGTCCTTAACTTTGGACCCCTTGAACCAAGCTTCACCAAACTTGGGTGGTATCATTAGGAGAATCTCCTGAAGATACCCGGAAAGTTTGGTGCTGATACGTCCAAAAATGTGCTCTCTTCCAGAACATCCCAGAAATTTGCCCAAGAATCTTTGTTCTGGAGTGAGTTTTCCGCATTGCTGTCAATGGGGGATGCAGGCTGGGGGGGCACATTTCTGAAGGCACAGTCTCAAAACTTTCATTGTCTCATCAGGAGACTTCCCTGATGATACCCCCTAGAGTTTTTTATAAGTAGTTTGGGTCAGGGGGGTTAAAGTTATGGACTCCTCAAAAGGGGCGCTCCCCATCCCTCTATCTTCTTTTCCCATGCAATGGGAGCCAGGAGATGGGGGCTACCATTTTGAGAGTCCATAACTTTGGCCCCCCTGAACCAAACTACACCAAACTTGGGGGGTAGCATCAGGATAGTCTCCTGATGATACTCTGAAATTCTGGTGCTGATATGTTTAAAAATGCACCCTCTGCAGGCACCAATGACCTGGTGCAAAAAACAATTTTTTTGGTCCTGGTGGGGTGGCCGCCCATGGGGAGGCATCCAACTCAGGTTTTGCCCAGGGCTCCAGTTTGACTCGTTACACCCCTGTGCTTGGGGGTGGATTCCAGCATCACAGCGGCTGCCGGGGGGGGGCTCATATTTTGCACCAGGCTCCATTTTCCCTCTATGCCTCTGCCCAGAGAGGAGGGCAGAAGGAACTGTCGGCTGCCAGCTGGTAGCCCAGCTGGTGGGGGGAAGGGCAGGACAGGGGAGTCTGCCGACCTCAGAGAGCTGCTTTTATAAGCGCTAGGCCGGGGGCGGGGCTTGGGAAGGCGTGGCCATGCCCTAGGGGCAGGTAGGGTGTGGCCCCCCCGACCCCCCCTTAAAAATCTATACCTACGTCCCTGCACTGGGGCAGAAATGTTTAAGTTCACTGTCTTTTTAAAAATTTCTTCTTCTACATTCAAGCATTATACTCCTCCAGTTATTAGAAAACATCTTTATGACTGCCTTTTGTAGTGTGCTTCATCCATTTCCCTTCATTCCTTCACTCCCAAATTGCTCAGTAACTGACTCATAACCTTTCTACCTCAACATTCTTCTGGGACATCTAGATTCCACAAATTTTGAACCACTCAAACTGCTTTTGCTAGGATTTCTTGTGACCTTCAGCAGGGCCCTTCTTTTTTCTCATTTTTCCTGTTCTGACACTTTTGACAATGTCATCATAGAAACTTTTTCTCCTGCTGTAATTTCCATGACATTGTTCTCTCTTGTTTCTTAGTCACTTCCTAGATGTTGACAACTATTCTTTATCTTTCTCTGAACCACCTTTTACTCTCTCCAAAAATAAACATGAGTCTTGTGGCACTTTAGGGAATAACAAAATTTTATTCCAGAATAAGATTTCATAGATTTGAATGCACTTCTAATTTCACATTAAAGTCTCACTTTGCTGTTCTTTTGTGGAAAAACTGTCATTAATATGTCAGGAACAGAATGTCCTGGGAGACTGAAATGTTCTCCTACTGGTATCTGAATATTGCATTTTAATGTCAGTTTCATGCCTATTTATTATTTTGTATATGAATTGACTGTCCTATTTTGAAAACAGAAGGGTATTTTTGACAGATGATGACATTCAAACTGAGGTTCAAATTCCTACTCTGCCATGGGAATTTGCTAGATGACTTTGGGCCAGTCACACTCTTGCAGCGTAACCTAACTCACAGGATTGTTGTGAGGATAAAATGGAAGAGAACGGTGTAACCTGTTTGAGGAAAAGACTAGGCATAGATTAAGTAAATAAATAAATCACCTTAGAAGTACTTAGTGAATGTAAAGTATCACTGAGGCCCAGCATAGCATACATGTAGCAGAATATAGCAGAAGAGAGCTTTCTGATTTTTCTACCCTATGCCTTCCTCCATCAATCACCCTTTACCACTGCCGGTGGAATTGTTCTCTTTCACCTATGGGCGTTTTCGCACACACTGTTTGTTGCAGTTCTGGCATGTGAGGTCGTCGCAGTATCACACATCTGTTTGCACACACTTAAGCCGAAATGTGTGCCGACCCCCTTTTTGTGCCACATTCCAGCCGTTGTTCCACATTTTTCCTGTCGCTCGATACTTGTGCAACTTTTTGGGAAAACGCAGTTTCCCCCCACAATTTGGTGCCTAGTTGCGAAACAAAAGTGGAGCGAAAGTGGATCAGGCGGCAGCGAGGGTTTACGCCCAGCGTGTGACGAGATTTGATCCATCCAATGGGAGTGCGACGGGGCGTTCTGGCTGCGCGGGCACATTCCTTTGTTCCTTTTGCATCTCACTCGACTTTCCCCCCTCGTCCCGTTCGGTCATGTAAGCCTTACAGCTCGATCCAACAAGAGAGAGAAAGAGACACACGCAGTGAGGAGGGTTGGGGGACAGGGGTGGGGAGAGCCTTTAGTTCTTCCAGCCTTGTAAGATGTTCACCACCTGGCTCAACATGCAGCCTCCAGGAACCGCACACAAGCACAACCTTGACAATCAATCCAATGAGGGGTGTGCGGAAGAGCGGGCAGAAGGCGAAAGCGCCTGGTCGGAATAAAAGTAAGCGAGCGGACTCGTCCTGCAAGCGGCCAGGAAGGAAGTGACAGGAGGCGAAGGGGGAAAGAACAGCTCACAGGCTTTGTAACATCACGGATCGGAGGCAGGGAGGGGAAGAGAGGCAGGGAGAGGAGGCTTCAAAACTCCACGCCCGGCGAAGCTGCTCTTCCTTCTTGTCCTCCCTCCTCCTCCTCCTCTCCTTCTTCTTTCTCTCTCTCTCCCTCCCACAATCCCAAACGAATGACTCTCTCCTGCCGAGCTGGAGAAATGATCAGTTTCACTCTGCAAAAAGGGGGCGGGATCACATCCCGAAAGCGTTTTAATAAAACAAACAGAGAGCCCAGCTCGGAGCAGCAGAGCAGGGAAGAGGCGGCGGCGGCAGCGCTCATCTTCCCCTTGCCCCTCTGCAGGCTAAACGAGATTGATAAATTACTCCACTCCCCGACTTTAATTATGTGTATGGTATGCAGAATAAATCACCCAACATCAGGCACCTCAATCAAGCACTTTTTAAATGATAATTGCATCTTGGCTGAATCAATCTTGCCATGCCTGACATTTTGCTAATTTTAGTTTTTTACCGGGGGGGGAGGGGTAGGAGAGTTGGAGGGATGACATATGCCACGGAGCAACCTTTATTCTACCCAAGCCAAAAGATCGTGGCGTTAAAATAAGAATGTGAATCTCGTACCCCTCCCCTTCTCCCCCCCCCCCCGCAGAGAGATGTATCGAGCTAACGGCGGCCAATCAGGGTTTTCACCCGCCCACGTCACGTTCTCATGTGACAACGAGGCAACGCCCCCACGGGTGATGCAAGGAACGTTTAGCCCACCCCCGGACCGCCCCAGGACTGCGCGCCAGCCTATCAGATTCGTCGTTTGCACCGCATTCCTGAGGGATGCGAAAACACGGGAGTTGCGAAGCAAGCGGAAGATGCGTAACTACAGGGCCATGTGCGAATGCCATCGAGCGACGAAACTACATTAAAAAGGTAAGGAATCAATGCGGTTCTCTTTTATTCTGGAATAAAAAGTGTGTGCGAAAACGCCCCTATGTGAAGAAATGGCATCTTCCATAATGGCTTGAAAAGGCATTTTAACCATTTTTTTCTCTGGGCTGGGAGGGGGAGTCATTTCAATTTGAGTGCCTGCCTCACCTCATCCACCTTTTTAGAAATGCAAATGAAGATAGAAAGGAACTATCAGAGTGAGATTGGCCACCCTCCAAGCAGGTATCACAGATTTAGAAGTCTTCAAAGGATAGAAGGGCATCAGAAAGAGGATTCCTGGAGGTAGCAGAAAAAGCTTCCTTGAGCCAGACTAATCAGGTCAAGAGGGTGGGGACTGGCAATTGAAACAACTCTTGAAAGCAAAGAGGAAGCTCTTTCCTGACTGGGATTATTGAAGGGGGCAGAGTTCTTGGGGGAGACAGCCATCTTGGCCATGTGCTATCCCAGAGAGCTGGCACAATCTTTCAGGTAATGGGAACATTTTGAGATCGGGGATATACTAAGCTTAAGGGCCTGACCTATATTCTAACAACTGATAGGGCATGTATAGAGGGAGGGACAGAGGAACTGTGTTTCATTTATTTTGAATCCCTTGCTCAATCTGGTACTATACTAAAAGTAGGGTTGGAAACATTTTCTTTCTAATCAATACTTTTCAATGTTGAATGCTGGTAGCAGTTCTCTGTATCCCATAGACTCCCACTGTCTCAGACATGCTATTTTAAAGAGGTGGTATTAATTCTGGCAGATGGCAAGTTGTTAATCTTCCAGAGGCACACCAAGGAGTAAATTGTTCCCATGCTTCTCAGGGGTGGGAAACGGGGAGAAACAGAAGCAAGGTTTCAACATTGGAAAGGAAGCTGTGGGATCCTGACCCTCCCGTGGGCAATTCCTATCCAGGTCAGGTGGTGGCAGCAGTAGAGAGAGAGAAGCCCCTGGGAAAGGGCTGAGTAGAATGAAGCCTGCAGGTCAAGGAGGCCTATTCCACCACACCTGTCTCTCAGGCACATTAGCATCTTCATCTCAGTGCCTTGTAGAAGTAAAACAGACAAATAGAATAATATAGTATGCTGGAAGAGGATAGACAATACTGTTGAAAATATAATAGAGCCCCTATAAAACTCTTAAGTGAAGCAACATTTAGATAATTTGAGAAAAACCTGTTATGACCCATCTGAGACTTGATATACCTCCCACCTTTTTTCAACAAACACTCATAAAATCACTGTTTAGGCTTTGGGGCTGCATGAAGTTACCAGCTCTGTACGTTGCGCTGGTGGATGGGAAATAAAATTCAAACCAAACCCAGGAGAGCCCTAAAGCATCTGTTGTCAAGGATCTGTCGTCAGTGCCTAGTAATTACTTTAACTCCACTTGACTGATACCTGTGAATGCTGCATTCCACTCCTAAAATAGTAAAGTTATGATCTGCATGGAAGCCTTACAGCAGCTTCTCATTTAACTTAACAATGTAATTTGGCCCCTTTTGTCCCGGGCTTAGTCATAGTTGAGCTGATTAACTAGCTCTGCACCCCAAACCCAGCACAGCTGTGAAACCGAGTGCAATTAGCTCCTTTTCCCGCCAAGAGAAAAGCTACCTTATAAAAGTTCAGTTCACCTGGAGCACTTTGCTCATTACTAGCCTGTACCTCCCTTGGTCTGGTCAGTTTGAGACACGATATCGTCTTCTACCAGGTTTTCGTGCTGGTGTGGACTCCCTTCCTTCTACTGCTTCTACTTCGAGAACATTAGGTAACGTATCACCCTGCAAACTCCCAATTCCCTCTCTATTGTCCCATCTACTTTTCAACCCTTTTTATATACTAGGAACTTGAATGTATGCGCTCTTACATCTTACTGTGTGTATGTATTTTGAACCAAATTTATATAAACATTTAAAAACTTCATTTGGACTCCTGAATTACTCTGTGGATCACTCTTTGCCAAATTCCTTCCCCGTATATATAGTCTCCAAGATCTCACCTAGCCTCCTCTTGCACTGCCAAGTGAGTTCCATTCCCCTTCGCTACCTTAAAAACCACATGTGTGCTGTTGCACTCTCAGCAGCTGGTGGAGATTCCCTTTAATAATTTAATAACCCCTGTTAAGCTAGGTAACAAGGGGGAGTGAGAGCAAGCTGGTCGTGCGATCCGGCAAGAGAGGGAGTGAAAGCAAGCTAAGGCAAGCGAGCTACCCAGGGTGTGTGCAAGGGACTCACCTTGCCTTCCTGTTCAGCTCTGGGGGCTGCAAAGACACACCCACACTGTCCTCCAACCCTCAGGGGTCAAAGGGCAGCATGGGCGTGTCTTTGCAGCCGCCTGGAGCTGAACAAGAAGGCAAAGTGAGTCCCTTGCACACACCCTGAGACTCAGTTTTCTTGCAGCAAATGGCTGCTTTGGAGGGTGGACTTCACTGCCTGTTCAGGGAGGGGAGGGGGAATGGAAAAATCAGAGGCACCAGCAGAAGCCCCAACACAGAGCCAACAGCCGCAAAGAAAGTGTGCTCAAAAACAAAAGCACACCACCGCTTCAAGCGCCCAGCCGGCAAAGAGGGGGAAAGGCTCCAGCCATGACAGTGATCCATCCCCCTCAGAAGCTCTGATGGAACTCAACATTTCCAGTCTCAGGCAAGAGGGCCCCTTACAACAGGGAAACGGAGTGGATGGGGAGGTGGTTTTCCCCCCAATTCAGCCCCCAGTAACTCTAAGATCATTCAGGGACTGTCTGGGGATGATCTGGTCTCCCTTTTCCAACTGTCCATCAGAGAAGAGGTAGAATGATGCTTCCAGCACAGAGTGGGTAGACCTGCCCTTTGGGAAGGTAGCCCTGGCCTCCAGGAGGGTAGACCTGGTCTCTGGCCTCAGAGATGGTAGCTCTGGCCCTTGTGAAGGTGGACCTGGGCCCCTTCCACACACGCAAAATAATGTGTTTTCAAACCACTTTCACAACTGTTTGCAAGTAGATTTTGCCATTCCACACAGCTTCAAAGAGCACTGAAAGCAGTTTGAAAGTGCATTATTCTGCATGTGCGGAATGAGCTCTGGTCTCTTCAATAGCCAAACTCTACACAGAGTTTCATAAGCAACACACATAAGCAACAGGTCATACCATATACAGGGAGCAGTTTCTGGAAAAAAATGATTCTGATGACAAACGTGAAATAAAAGAGTCAAGACATTGTTATGAACATTGTGGGAAACTGTATGTACTCCAGGAATGTAGTAAATGAAGCAGATTGTTTGGGTCCACTGCAGCCTGGTTTCAGGCAGCCATGGTTGTCCTGATGAATTAAATGATCCAGAAGATGGACAGGAGTTCAACCTGGTTAATTATCCTAGACCAATCAGTGGCTTTTGATACCATGGATCACATGGAACTGAGAGGTACTGTTCTGTAGCTCAGCCCAAATATCCAGGTGGTTCTGATCCAACCTCAAAGGTAGGTTTCAGAGTGTGATGCTGAGGGACTGCTGCTCTACCCCTTGGCATACAGGGTTCTCCAGGGTTTTATCTTATCCTCAATGCTTTTTGACATCTATGTTAAGCCACTGGGACAGGCCACCTGGATATTTGGGCTGAGCTGACACCAATATGCAGATGATACTCAACCCTATCTCTCACTAGCAGCAGATCCCAGGGAGACAGTGGAAACTGTGAACAGGTGCCTAGAAGAAGTTTTGGAGTGGATGAATGCTAATGAACTAAAACTAAAAATCTCCTAATATGGGGCCTGTAGCAATGAAAACACATGTGGAAAAGGTCAGGTTTAGCAGATTTTATACTTACAACAGTTTCATGAGAGAGGTTTGACTGAGAGTCCATGTAACATGACCATGGAGTATCTTCTTGACTAAGAAGGGATTTGAATGAAGGAAGAGAAATAAAAGTGAAACCATCGTATTTCTACCCTCCTAGCATCTTGTGTTGAGCCTGTTAGTAGGAAGCATTCCAAATGCAGAATTCTCAGAATGTGTATGTGTGTGTCTGAAGTGCCATCAACTCACACCCAATTTATGGTGACTGCATAGAGGTTGCAAGGCCAGTGATTAAGCAGAGATGGTTTGCTGCTGCCTTCCTCTGTAAAGTCTTCATTGGTGGTCTCCTATCCAAGTACCAACTGTGCTTAGGTTCTGAGATCTGATGAGCTCAGACTATACTGTACCATTCCATATCCCACCCAAACATATATACATGGTCTAATTAGCCAGAAGTGACAGACAGACAGACAGACAGATACTCTTCCATATGTTTTTAAAGGGAAGCAGACATTCTGGCTTAAAGTTAAAATATTGCATATGTTTAGAATAGTACAACAGATGCTCTTGTAGCTACTGGCCAAAAGAAAGCCCCTGAGAATCTGTCATTGGTTCATATATAATTACTGGTTTTATTTCTTACATCAGCAGGAAATATATGTCTTTATGATAGTTTGCTACATACGTAAATGATGAAATGCAAGATCCTGAAAACACCACAGTTGCACAATCTTTTTTGTTGTTTTTTGCATGGATATTCACATTTCTGCTTATTATATTATGGTTTCTCATAAATATGATGCTGTAAACAATTTTTCCCTCATTTGATCTAGCGGATCAATGAGCACACACCTGTTAACTAGTCAACCAACTTGGTAGCTAATTTCCAGGATGTCTCAGTTTCCAAAAAATTCAAGGCAGTAAGCCAAAGCCAGAACAGACAAGTAAATATCCTTTCCCTGTGGCACACACAGCATAATGGGAATCACAGTTAATGATCTGAATCCAAACCAAAACCTTGTTTTATGGAATGCTCACTCATTGTTAAGCAAAGCCGTTTGGGCATAAGCGCATACTATTGATTCTAAAATTGATTTTTTTTAATAACTAAAGCACGGTTCACAAATCACAGTTCTGGCATTCATATCGAGACCTCATCTGTGCTTTTGTTACAGCTTGGCTCAAACTGCATAGTCCAGATTTTAAAACAATGTATTTCTCGTGGCTTAGGCAGGTTTTGAACTACATATCTCTGGACCAAGTTGAATTAATTGATTGATGTGGAAAAAAAAGAATGTGGACATGGGAAATGATCTTCTTTTAATATTCAGTGTTTTCTGCTGCTACTTTTGAATGTATGACAATTTATATTTCAAGCCTTTCCTTGTAATTATTGTAATTATCATTAATCATCAACTTCCACATGAAATGGAAATACCGAACACTGAAAAGGTCACAGCAGTGGCGAACGCAACCGTCTTTCAAAGAAGATATGAGGCATTAACATTCAGCTGCCTCACTTGTGTGTAACAAAGATTGTAATGAAAACAGCAAATGGTGCAACATTATTCTACCATTGTGAAAAGGATCAGTATGAAGCAAAAATTACCAGCATGAATAAACAACTCATGGGTAGACAGAATCTTAAGCCTGGCTTCAGGTCATCCTGCAAAAGTCAGCTACTGTTCTTTGACCAGCTACTGATTTTAATAAATTGATCCTCTGTATGGTCAAAATTGATTGACAAAACAAACAATCTGTCATTAAAAGTGTTTAATATAGAGCTAAGGAGAAGGGCTGTGGGTTAGTGTTTTGTATGCAGGAATGTCCAAGTTGATTCACTGGTATCTCCACTTAAAGGAACCTCTGCCTGAGACCCAGAGAATCACTGTTTGTCAGAGTAGATCATTCTGAACTTGATAGAATAATTGCCTGACTTCATCCATGTGTTCATGTGCGTTCATACACATTACATGGGCAGAGCGTCTTCTGCAAAAATCACATAATGATAGGCTATGTCTTTGAAGTTTTGTTTCTGGTGTTTGAAACTTTCTAGTTCAACAACATCTAGTGCAACAACAAAGACCCCAGTAATATAGGCAGAAACCATGCCACCAACATGCAATATTTACTCAAATGTATAACTAGGGTTTTTTTTCCCAAGTAGTTGTTTTAAATGTGCATACAAGTTAACAGTTTTTAAAAATGTAACATTTTAGAGGGGATTATCTTTCTTTAAGGATCATTTCCCTTTTGATTATATATATGATAATATTTGAATGGGCCCATAAAATCCTGAAGGGGAATACAAGAACCTAGATTATGTCTTTTTCCACACAAGTTCCCCAAAACAGTTGCAAAATGTTTGCAAAATGTTTTCAGTCCCCCCATATGTCCACACTCACTCCCTTGAAACAATTCCTGACTGCCATTTTGTGCTTCTTCTGTTCTTCTGTTTGTTTTTAAATTCTCCATTGATTCGATGCATCAAAGCCTTGTGCTGCTATTCCCCATAGGTCATGCACATGACACTTTGAAGATAAAACTACCAAAATAAAAAAAGAAGAACTGATGACAATAAACACGCAAGACAACAGAGCAAGTTCAGAAAATGACACTGAGGAGGAAGTCCAGGGTCTTCAGAGAGGTGTGGGAAACATCTTAAAGAGATCACACAGCAAGTCAATACATTTTCAGCAAAAGAATCGCTAAAATCCATGGTGCATTTAAAATGCTTTCAGGCTGGAAATAAAATGTTTTGAGGTTAAAATATTGTGGAACTCCTCAAAGGAAATGTTTTATATCCTGCCTGGAAACATTTTAAAGTGTCTGTGAGGAAAGGATCATTGTTTGGCATCTTGGTTCTCATTCTCCAATGAGGTACCTCATGTTGAATATTTATTTATTTATTTATTGGCCATACTATGCTAAGAATACAAAATGTTTGATGCTGAAAGGGTCATTATCTATCATTTTCAGGTTTTGTTTGAAGAAATATTACGTTGAAGTGCTGAGCTACTGATATGGCTGCGTGAACATCGCTTTGGGACAACGGCAAGTAACTCCTCAGCTCTTGTATCGCATGAATAAGGCAAAGCATGCACATAAAAAAGCTGCCTGAGTAAGGTTTTTAATTTCTTCCAGAAATATTTAAATTGATGCTCTGAGCCATTTAAGTGAGAAACTCTTCTGATTTTTGAGGAAGATTTCTAGACATTAGTGTAGTGTAACCTCATTTACTCATTGGCCTTAGGAACATCAGATATTTGAATAAGCTGTTTGAGTTTTATAAAGTGACATGAGCATGAAGCTACTGATAAAACAAGACAAGTGTGAGTAGACTAGGGTAACTTACTCAAGAGTCTATAGTTCATCCAATGCAGCCTTCTTGCAAGCCAGCTGGGCTGCCAAGTGGAACAGGAAGGGCATTGTGAATGAAACATTTTATAGAATTGTATTTATTCTCAGTTCCTTATTAGGCTGCTGCTATGTTGTTTTCTACATTATGTTACTATTTTATTGTTGTTGCTGTTGTTCCTGGAGGCTAACAGCATTCCAAGTTAAACCACCATGTTTCCTTATAATACTTCACCTAGGATTTGATCCAGCCGAATGTTTTCCCACATGGACTACAGAGATTATTTTTGCTGATACCTCCTCATTATGTTCTTGGGAGGGAGGGGCACTGTTCCAATAGGGCAACATATCAGGGAGTATTTGGGATTGCAGTAGAGTGTTGACTGCACTGATGGAAATACTTCAGACAACAGTGATTCTGAATGGGATCCAAGTCATTTGCTCTATTTAAAAGCCTAGTGTATTGCAATTTGCCTTATGATAGTGTCCATTCAATACCTTCCAATTGACCACTGAGGAGGAGGTAATTCATATGCTTACTGACTAAACTTACTGATCAGAACATGGTGGGTCTCTTTCATCTTATTCATAATACCATGTTAAGGCTCCCCAATGCTCATAATGTCATGCCCATAAGTCAGATAAAACAGTTTACTTTGATATATATCCTAATTTTCCTCCCACTCTCATTAAGCTTAATATATAAACCTGTGAAATAAGGGCTGGCCCAAGTTCTCCTCATAAGCTTGTTGGCAGAGTAAAATTTGAACCCTTTTCCTCTGCTGCTACTCCTGTACCACACTAGCAGTGCCTGAATCACTCCACAAGAGGAGGAATCTCTTCCACATTTGGATGAGCATGCTTTCATATGCAAAACCAGTGCATGTTCTAAAAGTGCCACCTCCCAATTCATAATGAAGTCAGTCAGCTTCTCTTACAATGTGGAAAGATTAATCAACACTGGCATAGTGAAAGGATCTGTTCTGTTGCTTTAATAGACAGGTTTATAAAACATGTAGTTAGATGATTTTTACTAAATTATGCTAATTGTTGTTTTTAGAAGTCCTTTTTAATCTGTTTTGATCGTTCCAGGGAAGCAATGATATATTTGAAGTGGCAGCATCAGAGCAGAGCAAGACTGAACAGCTCTGTCTCTCTTGCCTCCGGAGGAATGAAATGTGATAGAAAAACAAAATGGAGCTGGACCTACATTCTGAATATACATGATTGAACCTACCATGCCTCTGGAAGAATGACATGATTGGGGGGGAAAGGTTGGGAAGAGGAGAAACCTAGAAGTGCTTTGATAGTCATGTATTATTTAGAATTTATTGTCACATTTTAACCATGCCCAATTACAAGGTAATTCAGCTTTGCCGTTCTTTTCCTTCATCTGAATAGATTTGTTTGAAAACATCCATTAAAACATGCTTACATTGATGAGATGGGTGATACATTAAATGCAGTGCTGGAATTTTGGGAAAGGAGGGGGAAGAAATTGCATTCACTTGTTCCAAATGATTAATTGAAAGGAATATACAGACAATATAGGAGGGAGCGAAAATGCTTGGTGAAAATCCCTGTGTAGCTTGCCGGCACAGAACCCTTTTTTCCAATTTTGATGTGAACTAGCCAAGCAAAACTGTGCTTCAAAAAAGATTTTTTTTGTTTCCTCCTGAAGCTATTCATTTGCATGAGGAGCATTCCTTTCAACAGCACATAAGTCAGCGTCCTTGGGGAGAGGGGCCCTATTCAGCATTCAGCGGAGGCACTTGAACTGCCTTAGTCTGCCTAATTATTTAGGCCATGTGCAATAAGCCACAGTACCCAACAGCTGCTGGTGCTAAGGATTAAGGAGAAAATACTTAATTTGATGCAGGAGCACATGTGCTGTTATTTCGAGGGAGGGAGGGAGGGGAGAGGTAGATTTTACCTGCTCCCTAGGGTACGTGTGCTAGATACGTGGCAAAACAGAAATCGTTTAATTGTGTCAACAAATTACAGTGATGTTTGTTTAAAGCAAATATGAAAAAAACAGTTTTGCGGGGAAATTGATTAGTTGATGCTTACTTGACTGTCACAGTAGCTGGCGGATTCAAAGGCAAAATTGGTTTGTTTCATCCTCAGCATAGGGAAGGAGGAGTTGCTAGAAGAGAAAAGCGCCATGTAAATCTGGCTTAGTCTCTAAATCAATAAAACAGTAGAGAAACAAAGAGAAAAATATACTGACTCATCTATCAAAACAGGCCTTTGTTCCCATTTCTGACCACGGTAAAATAGCTGCCTTGTGTATACAGGAGTCCCAAAGACAAAGGAACAGCAGATTAATGCAGCTTACTGTGGACATGCCGCCAAGACAAAATAAAGCAGGTACAAGAACATAATTTGATTCTTAGTTTCTTAAAACTAAATAATTCAAAAATTTTAAGACAGCTAATAAGAAGGAAAATACACCCTTTAGTACTTAGAATTGTATTTGTTCTATTAATAAAGGAAGTATTTTTAGATAATACTAGCGGGCCCAGCCACGCGTTGCTGTGGCAATTGTCCTTCTCATCACAGTCCGCAACCCACACAGATGTCCATGCAGGTCCAATGATCCCCAGCATAGCCTTTTGGGGTGATCAAATGGAATCCCTCTTTTCCCTTTTCAGCAATGCACATCGTTATATGGTGGTGTCTTGTTTTTTTAGTATAAGGTAACCCTTCCCATTCCACAACGGAACTGTCCAGAGTGCCAATCCCGTTGTCCATGAGGCTGGTTGACACGCACAGTCCTGGCTTGGGTAAGGCAGAACTGGGGCAAGGGAGGGCTATCCCAGTCAGGCAGCAGAGGAAGGGTGGTGAGGCGCTCAGATCGCAGGCCAGCTCCCTGGGTCTTCGTGAATGAGGCCATGTGCAAAAGAAGCAGAGCAGGTAGTGTAGGTTCGCCCCCACCCTGCGGATTTTCTTAGAAGAAAAAGGCAAACTCCAGTTTGCTTTTAGTAAAAGAGAGCTGTGGCGAATATGGGTGAGGAGGTGGGTAAGTGGTGGTTGGATGTGAGGGAGGGCAGAGTGAGGTGTGTGAGGATGAGCTGGATGTGTGTTGTGTGGTAGCAGTGGGTGAGGCACAGAGAGTGAAAGTTACCTGCATGTGAGGGGGGGAACCCCACCTGACGTCTCACATGGCAAAGTGTGTATGTGTTTCACTTCCACTCATATTACCTAACAGTATTACCTATTTACTATTTCCACTGCTCATCTCTGCCCATCTGCACGAACATTCTAAGCCCTCATACCAACCCCTCAGGCCACAGACAGACATGCTACATGAACATTCTAAGGGTGACAGTTAAACAGAGGCAGCTTCATGGCCTGGTGCACCAGGAAAAAGATGTTTTACCTGGCTCAGGTATGGACTTTCGGTGGTTTGAAGGTCCGAGTACCTGCCAGCAACAGGGAGGGCCGTCCTGTGAAAATTTGGGGGCGATCCGTCCAGCAGCTTCTGAGAGACACCATCAGGGACAAACACACTGTTAGATTTTTATATATAGAGATTATTAGGGTGAACTCTCTCAAGGTCAAGCAAGAAGTTATGATGTGTTCATCCATTGTAACTCATCTTTCCTACAAAGAGCTCAGGGTGCCATACATGGTTGCCTGCTCCTAACTATTCTTACAATACTCCTGTAGGGGTAAGATAGGACAAACTGGCCCCAAATCATCTGGTGAGCTTCATTCTGGTCTTATATTCTAACCACTGCACTACATTGGCTCCATTGAACTGCTTAGGATTTTGACAAACTGCTTAGGAACTGGATAGCCAGCATGGTATAGTGGTTAAGAGCAGGTGGACTCTAATCTGGAGAACCAGATTTGATTCCCCACTCCTCCATGTGAGCAGCAGACTCTTATCTGGTGAACTAGATTTGTTTCCATACTCCTGCATTCATGATGAGTGACCTTGTGCTAGTCACAGTTCATTCAGAACTCTATCAGCCCCACCTATTTCACAAGGTGTCTTGTGGAAGAAGTTTGTAAGCCCCTTTGAGAGAGAAAGGGGATATAAATCTGAATTCTTCCTCTTTTTTCTTCTTCTAGCAGTATCCAGTGTGTCAAGCATAGCCATTGCTTTTGTCTCTTGCAACACAAAGAGGCAGACTGCCTATTGTAGAAACATGCAAGTCATAGCTACAGTAATCCCTCTCCCATCTGAGCTTTCCCCGTTGTCCCCTCTTTCAGTGGCAGCACAGCGAAGTTTCCAATAGAAAGGAGAAGAAAGAAAGCCACAACCTCTGTCATGCAACCTCTAAATAGGTGTATTCCAGGGAATTAAATAGTTCACACAAATGTAGATATGTGCTTAAATAAAATCTGAAAACCTATCCCGCAGAGCCAGTGAGACACTGTGCAATAATATGTAGAAATGCTGTGTACAGAAATATTTATGAGGACAGAAGATTGGCTATCTGTTCTAGGTAAATGATGTCTCAGTCAAGAACAAAACACAATAGTTTTTTTCCTCTCTCACTGTCCCCCTCACAGTTTGGGAAAACAAAACTGGCAGCTGCAGAATACATTTCTCAAGAGATTTCTGCCAGATCCAAAATGTTTTAAATCATTCTGGTAAGATTTAGAACATTTACTGTACTTCTGAATGGATGTTAGGGTTGGATTTTGTTTAGTAAAGTTCTGGTGCGTATACCTGAAGACTGACAGCTGACAGTATCATACTGACATATGCAGGCTGAAAATATGCAATACTAATTTTTCTTCTTTAGAGAAACTTACTGCTGCATTTAAAGAAGGAGAATAGAATTTCACGAGAGAAAAAAGAAAGGAAATGTGCTTGAGGTGAGCGGACCAAGGGTATTTGAGGCAAGGCTGCCTTAAATTTTATCAGTACCGTTAAGTGAAAAGCATAAAAGTGCAGTATTTCTGGATATATATGGGAGTCAGTGTAACCCAAAGAAAAAGCCGTGTCTCTTCGTTTGACTTCTAAGCAAGCTGCTACATAAATCAATTATTACAAGACAAGGTAACTTTTTTGAAACTTGTCCGCTTTTTTCTGAATACTTGTATTTCCCCTACAGGAGATAAGGTACAGTTGCCTTTGCTAGTGAAACATGAGATATTCATTTGTTGCACTGTATTACTACATTACCAAATAGTTCTGAGGGAGATAATTTTTTTCTCCCCTAAATAAAAGCAATTTCATTTTGATCCTTTGTTGTCACCCTCAGGATAAAGCTTTCTGAGGCAATTGATTAGTTTTCTCTACTAACTTTGAAATGATGAATTTTAAATCCCGGCTCACTCTTCAAGCCTTTATATTCAAATGAAGCCATTCCAAGCTCTCATAAACACATACTGTTAAAATCGTCCTCAGTGGTGATTTTATTTACCATTTGATCACTTCCCTTGTAACTGCTGATTAATTCTTTCTAACCATTATAACAGTTGCCTACATTCAAAGAGGTTCCCCAAGGAAAAACCCAAGAGAGCCAGCAAATCTAAAAGCAATAGCGTGAAATGAAATATATGTTTGCCCTTTTATGTTCTGTAGCTGGATATCCAAAATTTATGCTTTTAAGTCATCAATTTAATCAGCAGCCAAAGCTTTTTATATGTATAGCAGCTAAATAAACTTCGTATACTGGTCACTGATTGGAAACACCACTATAATAGGTCACAGAGGGACAGTAAGGATGACTAACTGGTTGTTTGTGGGCTATTTGATTCCTTAGTTGGTAACACATTACTGTACATCTCCTTATTTGAATGAAAACAGCTGCGGGGGCACAGCACAGAACTTTCAAGTATGAAATGAAATGCCACACTGATATGGTCTCTTCCGCCCTATCTCCTCTTTTCCCTTTTCCCAAATTGCTTGCACAGGTGGCTGGACTAATTAAATGGCAATAGTTCTTCCTGGGTGTTATTCAGTGCTCATATTACTGTTGTCACTTATGTGATAGCAATGGGATTCAGCATAATCCCAATTAGCTATCTGTAACAATGGAGTCCAAGTATGCCAACTGGTGTCTTGCAGGCCAGATATAACCACACCCCATCAAAAAACACATTTTTGCCCACGTGTTCTTTTAAAAACTTTTTAAGTTGTCAGGAAGACAGATTCTGAATTTTGACAGTGCTTCTTAGGCACTGAAAAAGAAAACCTGCAAGAACAGATGTAATACCTTGGGGGTTTGCCCTGCACTCCATTAATGGGTAATTTTCTTCAAAAGGCTTCTGGTCTTCCTTTCCTGTTTGACCAACAAATTTAATTAACAGACAACCCATTAACATCTTTCCTTCTGCTTTTCATGACATCCCTTGGCTGTTGGGAAGAGTACGATAGAGCTCTTATTTCATCCCTTAGCTAAAAACAATACTTACGAACATAGCTAATATTTTGGATAGGAAGCATTGCCAACTTTCCTCTCAGAGTATGACCATGTATTGCCTGTACTAATTATTTTAAAACCAATTTGCTATTTGAATGGATTAATTCATTATACTGCACTAGTCAGACCCCATTTTGAATAATGTTTCCGATTTTGGAAGCCTTTTTATAGGAATGCTATAGAGTCATAGAGTCTCCATCCAAAGAAGAAGACTCCACTACACTCCAAGAAAATGTATTCCACTGTTGAATAGCCCTAACTGTCAGGAAGTTCCTCCTAATGTTTAGATGGAATCTCTTTTCCTGCACCTTGAGCCCATTACTTTTTGTCCTAGTCTCTGAAACAGCAGAAAACAAGCTTGCTCCCTCTTCAACATGACATCCCTTCAAATATTTAAACATGGCTATCATGTCACCCCTTAACCTTCTCTTTGCCAAACTAAACGTACCCAGCTCCCTAAGTCTCTCCTCATAGGGCATGGATTCCAGAGATCTTTTACATTTTGGTCACCCCCCTTTGGACCTGTTCCAGCTTGTCAATATCCTTCTTGAAATGTAGTACCCAGAACTGAACAGTCTTCCACATATGCATAGACAACCTTCGTTTCCCGTGTTTTGATTGGCTGAAACCCCCCCCCCCCTCTCCACTCATTTTCATTATTTTAGTTTTAAACTAGCGGTACCCGGTCATGCTTTGCTGTGGGTTATTGTGGTGAAATGGGAAAGGAACAGTAGCAGCAAATCAATTGCAGAGGCCAGCAGTACATGCTCATGCAAACACGCAGCCTGATACTGTGCGATGTCATTGATGTGTGTGACCGCATTCCTTGGGGGGGAATGGAAAGGCACCCCTCCCACACATCTAGGCTGGCTGGTCATGATCCTTTACCTGGGAATAAGTTTGGTTGGTAATCAGCTCTGAGTAAACTCCCTCTTGAGGGGGGGTAGTCATGACGCAGCCATCTCAAAGTGCATGTCACTGGTGCTTTTACCAAGCTTTTACTCCTGAGTAATGTGCGCCGGGTTTTCTTAACCGTAACGGCAGTATTCAGGGAACCTAGGGTGCTCTGGCCCTCTCCTCCCTCCCATCCCTTTGCATGCCTCTCTACTCTCTTTCCCTCCCTCTACTTCTCTCCCTTTGCATGCCGCCACTCCTCCTCCCTCCCTTCCCTTTCTCTCACATAAGTTGGTGGATCATATCAAGATGCTGGGCCCCCTGCCTCCCCTCCCTTGCATGCCACCCCTCACTCTCTCCCCTCTCTCACTTCTCTTCCCTTGCATGCCTCCCCCTCTGTCCCTTCCTTCTCCTTCCCTCTCTTCCCTTGCATGCCAACCCTCCCCCTCCCTTCCCTCCCTTCCATCTCCCTCATGTGTATGTGTGCGTATGTGTTTCACTTCCACTCAAGTTATTGCCTATGTACTGTTTTCACTGTTCATATCTGGCCATTTGAGCGAACATTCTAAGCTGCATGAACATTCTAAGGGTGACTGTTACACACAGCCAGCTGCATGTCCTTCACCATGGAGCGCCAGGAAAAAGGCGTTTTGCCTGGGCCAGGTGTGAAATTTCAGGTATGTGAACATCTAAAAACACTCTCACCTGGCTGACTATAGTGGCTGGGAATTTTCAGAGGAGTTGGCCCAGCAGTTACTGAGTTATACCATCACTAACAAATACACAGTTAGCTTTTTATATATATAGATGACTCTGAACGCAAAACAGGTGCTGAGAATCAGCACCCTCAGCCCCCCCCCCCCACACACACACACATACACACACACCTTGGGCTAAAATCCTTGTGTGTGTGAGGGAATTGCCATCCTCCACCCACCCCCCTGTCTAAAATCTAAATCTAAAATCCTTGCATGTGCAAGAGAAACACAGCCCTCCTGTTCGTGACACCTGTGTATGCCACTTTTCTGGCTAAAAAACAAGGTTTCTCCCTCGGTGTTTTTTTCCCACTGCATGGGGCGGGGGAGGGTGCTGATTCTTAGCACCTGTCCCTTGGTGGAGTGGGCCAGAGTAGTGAGGTGGAAAAAATGTCCCCGGTCCTGCTGATGAGGAGTTTTTTATGGCAGCAGATGCCACCAGAGCAACAAAGGGGCATTTCAAAAGAACCTCAACTTTGGCAGTTTTGGAAATTCGTGGAGCAAAGCCAATGCTGCAAGGCGGCAACAACGTGGCAGATGCACTACAGAACTAGGAGCTGTGAAGAACTCCCAGCTGCACCGGACTATTCTCCGTGCTAACAACGGGGCATTTTTACCATGAAAAATCAGCCACAGTATTCCAGGTAAGGTCTGACTAATGCAGAATAGAGAGGCACTACCATGTTTCCCCGAAAATAAGACAGGGTCTTATATTAATTTTTGCTCCAAAAGATGTATTAGGGCTTATTTTTAGGGGATGTCTTATTTTTTCCATGATTTTGCACCACCCACATGACCAGATCAGCTGCACCAGGGAATCTCTAACTAGGGCTTATTTTTGGAGTAGGGCTTATGTTTCAAGCATCCTACAAAAATCCTGAAAAATCATGCTAGGGCTTATTTTCAGGGTAGGTCTTATTTTGGGGGAAACAGGGTATTACATCCTTTGATCTGCAACCTGCAGCTCTCCAGATGTTCATGGACTACAAATCCCATCAGACTACAAATCCAATTGGCCATGCTGGCAGGGGCTGATGGGATTTGCAGTCCATGAACATCTGGAGAGCCGCAGGTTGCAGACCCCTGATCTAGACACTATACTCAGACTGATGCATCCCAGAATTGCATTGGCTTTCTTGGCTGCCTCATCACACTGCAGACTTATGTTCAGCATGTGGTTTACTAAGACTCCCAGATCCCTTTTCACATGTAGTGTTGTCAAGCCAAGTGCCATCCATCCTATATCTGTGCATTTCATTTTTTTTCTGCCTAAGTGGAGTATCTTACATTTATTTCTTGACATTCATTTTGTTAGCTGTGGCCCATCTCTCTAACCTGGCCAGGTCATTTTGAATCCACTGGGATATTAGGTAGTATGCCTCCTATATTATTGCTTACTTTTCCTTCATGAGCCTAAAGCAAGTAATTATCACCCAAATTTTAAATACAAAATGTATGAACTCTCACCATATATACCAGCAGCCCAGAGACAAATAAAATTCATACAAACTCCTTCTAAACTTAGTACGACCCTTTTGAAGTGCATCTTTCACAACCCTTAGGAGAGTTCCTTCCATAGGAAAGAGCCAGACATACAGAAGATATAGGAAGGACTTATGGCCAACCATGCCATTAGAAGACTGTATTTTAAACACTGATCTGTATATCATAACTGATGTGGAAGGTATGGTACATCAAGGATGAGATAGCCCTTCAGATATGTGCTTTCAAGTCATGATAGACAATTGGGTGATTCAGTTTATGGGGGAGGGCCTTACTGGCAACGTCTTGATGTTGATGTTACCAATGATGTGGTGATTCACTCCGAACACCATGGTTTAACCGTAGAGTTTTGGGCAAACTTTCCAGCATTGACTAAAGTCACTTCTGGGTTATGCTGAAAGAGATGTAATGGTGTCATCATGGCACTGATTGCCTCCACTATTTTTTCCCATTTTCCCTGTTGCCCAGCTGAGCAGCAGTGGAAAGAGGTGGCAAGGGGCAGTAGGACTGCTACTAAAGCAGGCAATCTGGCCTCCCTAGTTAGACAGTCCTTTAAAGGTAAGCACCAACACCTTTTATTGTATCTAGAAGTAAGTAGGAGTTTAATAGTGGCATCACAGGGTGGAAGCAATTAATTCCTATTAACAAATGGAAAGTCACAATTCGGACTATAGCTTTGAGATTATCTTCAAATGTACATACAGCACATTATTAAGGCCAGTCTAGGGATTACAGAAGCATAGTTCACTACATGAATGTCAACACTTTCCAGAAGGATGGATACACTAAAAATCAGACACAAATAGAAAAAAGCAAACCTTGCCACATGTTTTTCAGGAGCAAAATAATAATGAACTGGAAGTCTTGCTTGCTCTATGATCAGTGTCAAAGTGCAGTAGATGTCAAATAGGACGTGATCGGTTGTTTCTGCATGAAAAAAAATATGCTTTGTATCACACACAATTGCATGCACATTACACCCTTCACCCATTTTGTCATAACAACAATACATTGAGGTAAATTAATCTGAGAGAAAAGAATTGGCCCATGTTTTCTGAGGACCCATGTCTTTCCTACATCAAAACATAAAGCAGCAAAATAATATTTTCAGTCAAAAATAAAGCACGTGGGGAAAAAATTAAACCATTTTTTAACAAGGTGTCACTGAGCTACATTTACAACCCTTTCCAACAGAATCATGCGTACTTTGGCTCCAAAAGCTTACTCCCAAATGGAACTGCCCTAGCTTATATAAAGTGCCATTGCCTGATGCCATTTTAGGGAATAACCTAGTTCTGCAGGAGAGGAGTAAGAGTTTGCTTAGTGAAAGCAGTATGAAGCATACGAAGTACTTTTAGTACTTTTTTAAAAAAAAACTTAGGCTACAGTGGGGGGTTGTGTGGTTTCCAGGCTGTATGGCCGTGTTCTGGTAGCATTTTCTCCTGACATTTCGCTTGTATCTGTGGTTGTGGCTTCAGAGGATCCTCTGAAGATGCCAGCCACAGATGCAGGTGAAATGTCAGGAGAAAATGCTACTAGAACACGGCCATACAGGCCAGAAACCACACAACACCCCAGTGATTCCTGCTTGAAAGCCTTTGACAATACATTGAACAGCTCTTTGTTTATAGTATTTCTTGCCAGTTCTTCAGCACATTTTCAATGATCTGAAGATGAACTTTGGGCTGATTGCTATTGTACTAACCGCTTGAATGTTGCCTAATGAAATTGATCAGTGTGTCTATAATTCTGTGCCTTCTCTAATCTTTTGAACAGCGATTTTCCCAAATAGCCTCTTAGAGAAAAAAATACCAATACTTGTTTTATCTGTGAATATCTAGAATTGCTCTTTTAAAATGCTAACTTTTAATTAATGTGCTTATGTCCTGCATCACATAATTAAAAGGCTGAAAAATAGAGAACCAAATTAAACAATACATGACTATACAACATCTAGTAAAAATAAAAGGCATTTTCTGAAAAGATCAATTTAAAATGATATTATGAGGTTTTGTGTGTGCTTCTGTGTGTGTCTGTTTGTATATTATGTGATATTACTGGTAATTATAAAGCGGTGAATAGTTCAGATTTATGTTTTACCACCTTCAGCCACAGCTCAGCTGAGCACATTCACAAATATTGACAGAGATAGCAACATACTGTTAGCTTGTGAGTCATATTAGAAATACATTTACACAACATGGACACACCTAAATGCTGATCTTGCAATGATTGAGTCCTGCCATATGAACTAGAACAGTATGTACTATGGACATCAGGTAGAGTTCAGGTCATGTATCTGATAACCACTATTGAGACCAAGGCCCCTTCCACACATGCAGAACAATGCACTTTCAATCCACTTTCACAATTGTTTGCAAGTGGATTTTGCTATTTTGCACAGCAAAATCCAGTCACAAAGTCCATTAAAAGTGGATTGACAGTGCATTATTCTGCATGTGCAGAAGGGGCCTAAGATTCAAATTCCCACTTGACCATGAACCTCTGAGTGACCTGAGGCAGTCATTCTGTCAGCCTCTCCTACCTCACAAGGGAGCTGTGAAGATAAAAGCAAACTGTGTATACCACTCTGAGGTCTTTGGAACAGAGTGCTGGGATAAAAACCTACTAGATCGCCTTTTTACCATATTCAAGTTCCCTTTGGAAAAGGGAGGGATGGATGTTGATGTTTTTACACTTAACTTTAGTCAAAATATAGTCTCCTTCATATATTTAAACAGAATCTCAACCTAAAAGTCTCAACTGAGTAATCAAAACTGCTCCCAACTCAGATTGCGTTAGATTGCCTGTAATAACACCATGGAATATGATGGCTTAATACTACGTCTTCTTTCTTCAAGCATTCTTCAGAGGTGACCAGTATGATTTACATAAGCACAAAAGCACTGTGAACAGCTATTGATGTTAGTTCCCATTTTGGAATTTGCTGCCCCCAAACTGCACCCCTGTGTAACGTATACTGGGTAGAAGATTTAGGAAAAGTTAGAAAATTCCATTTGACTTAGAGCAGTTTGGACACCTGTACTATTTGCAGAATATATAAAGAGTGATTTATAGAGACAAGAGGATGGAAGATCCAGGAAAATTGGACGCATTATAGCAAAGATTGCAATGTACCCTCCAGATGTAAGTGAGTGAAAATGATCCAAATTAGGGTAACAGACAAAGTAGCCTTGTCGTGTCATATTGATTTTTCTTTCAGACACTTTTTGCTCTCTTAGCCAAACTTCTAAGAGTTTTCACAGCTTCCATTTCTATACTTAGTGCGAAACAGTTGTTATCCAAGTGTTAGGTTTATAATTTTTGGTCTTGAAAATGTGATCCAAGTAGCACATGCAGAAATTTTGTATCAAGAGTATACCAGCATTTCAAAGGGGAAAAGGTGTACAGAACAACATATTGCTAGTGAGAATTACTTTCTGTGTACCATATGAAGAAACATATTTTTTTCATTTCCTTGTCACTGCTATTTGCCATAGAAAAAGCATGTGGCACAAATAACATCCCAGATTTCTCCTTCAACCTCCATAAACACCAGTAATTTTACTCCATTTTGTCAATGTACTCGTCAATATATCTGGTACATTTTATCTTGCCCTTGGTTCTTCTGTCACCATTCTATCTTCACAACAGCTCTGCAAGGTAAGTTAACATAAGAGAGTGGTTGATACAGGTCACTTGCAAAGTTGGTGACTGAGGTGGTTTTTAATCCTGGTCTCCCAGAGAATAGTGTAACACCACTGCGTCACACTTTCAAGACCAAAAATTATACACCTAACGTACCATTTGGGAGTTTGTTACCAGTACCTTGAAAACATTTTCTATATATATAAAAAGCAAACCGTGAGTTTGTTCCTGATGGTCTAGCACATGAACTGCTGGGCCAATTCCTCTGGAAATTCCCAGCCACTGTAGTCAGCCAAGCGAGAGTGTTTTTAGATGTTTACATACCTGAAATTTCACACCTGGCCCAGGTAAAACACCTTTTTCCTGGCGCTCCATGGTGAAGGACATGCAGCTGGTTGTGTGTAACTGTCACGCTTAGAATGTTCATGCCCTTAGAATGTTTGTTTAGATGGCCAGATATGAGCAGTGAAAACAGTACATAGGTTATGACTCAAGTGGAAGTGAAACACACAACACTGATTCGCCGTGTGAGGACGCCAAGTGGGGTTCTCCTCCCCACATGCAGGCACCTTCTCATTCTCTATGCCCTCACCCACTATTTTCACAATACCACACAACATTGGCCACATGCTACTCTTGGCCCTTTCCTTGCGGGCCAATAAAGCGCAACGCCTAGGGATGGCAAAACGCCTTCGTCCCTAGGGAGCTTCGTTCACATTGGTGGGCACAGCTGCATCAGCAGCGCCACGCCACCCTCGCCTTCCCCCCAGCTAAAAGTCGCAACCGCTTGTTTCCCAATCTTCGGTCCCCGAAGCCGAGGTTTTGAGAACAGCGGCTTTTCCAAACCGCTGGCCGCTTAACGGCAGCAGCTGAAGGCTGCCTATTACCCCCTCCCTTTCCCAAATACCTTACCATGTCCTCTGGCCTCCGGCACGTCGCATAGGCCAGGGGACACGCCCCACTTGCCCTGCGACTTCCGAGCTGTCACGCAGGGCAGGGGGGGTGTCCCCTGGCCCAAAGTCGCGTGGAGTGGCTGGAGGCCGGAGGGACACGGTGGAAGCGTTTTGGGATGGCCATGCCCAGCTCTGCGCGGGAGGCTGCCACCTCCTGTCTTCCCCATCAAGTAGTCCAACCTGGTGGACCGTTCGTGTGAACCGGGTCCCGGAAGTTGGAGTTGGCCACGTCATGTATGCCGACCCAACCCCCAGCATGGCAGTGTGGAAACGGCCTCTCATACACATTCAGCTCATCCTCACACTCCTCACTCTGCCCTCCCTCACATCCAACCACCACTTAACTACTTCCTCACCCATATTCCACACCCATATTGAACAAGCTTGAATGTAAAAGACAGTTGGAGGGAGGGAGAGGGAGGGGACGGAGGGGGAGGCATGCAAGGGAGGGGGCCCAGCATCTGGATATGACTCACCCACCCTAGCGGAGGGAAAGGGAAGGGAGGGAGGGAGGGAGGGAGGGGGAGGGGAGGGGAGGGAGGGGGCCCAGCATCTGGATATGACCCACCCACTCTAGCAGAGGGGGAGGGAGGGGGAGGGGTGGCATGCAAGGGAAGAGACGTGAGGGAGGGGAGAGAGGGAGGGGTGGCATGCAAGGGATGGGAGGGAGGGGCCAGCCAGCCTAGATTCCCGGAATACTGCAGTTACAGTTCAGAAAACCAAGCACGCGCTACTCAGGAGTGAGCTCGGTAAAACAACCGAGACATACTTTGAATGGCTGTGTCCCGCCCCTCAGAGGGTTTATCATCACTCCAGAAGCTTACATTCATTGCCACTCAAATCCAAACTTACTCCCCAGTGCTAAAGGATCATGACTCAGCCAGCTCTAGATGTGTGGGAGGGGTGCCTTTCCATTCCCCCCCAGGAATGCGGTCACACACATCAATGACATCGCACAGTATCAGGCTGCGCGTTTCCATGAGCACGTAATGCTGGCCATCTCCTTGCAATTGATTTGCTGCTACTGTTCCTTTCCCATTTCACCACAATTACCTACAGCAATGCGTGGCCCGGTACCGCTAGTTTAAAATAAGACTATAACGATTACTGGGGGGAAATGGGCCATTTGCCTACATGTACCTCCATAAACAATTATTTGGAAATTAGGAAACTGAATTGCTGACAAAGTGTGAAGATGACCTTTTACAAATCAAGTAGAAGAAATGTCTCAGACCCTGTGAGGGCTACCTTTCAAAAACAGGTCCCATGTCTTCCACAGCCTTATGCCCATGAACACATGAAGCTGCCTTACACTTAATCAGGCCATCAATCTATCAAAGACAGTGTTTTGTACTCAGATTGGCAGCAGCTCTACAGAGTCTCAGACTGAAGTTTCTTACATCACCTACTACCTGGTCCTCTCAACTGGAGATGCTGGAAATTGAACATGGGACCTTCTGTATGCCAAGCAGGTAATCTACCACTGAACTACTCCTTGCCCCATACCCAAAGAATTATCAAGGTACAAATAGGGACATAGTATGGGAACTGAGACAGGAAAATAGAGGGTTAAATAAGCAGTTAAAAATAATATGGCAGCTCTGTGCATCAGTGACTCTAATAAAATTTCTCTCTGACTTTCCACCTGCAGAAGCCACATATTACTTGCTGGGTCAAGGCTTCTGCTAAAGCCCAATGAAAGAAAGCTGTTGACTAATGTGCAACAATCTAAATAAATGCCTAATGAACCTTGAAATGAGCCTTCCTACTGGAATCTGTCCCTATACCTGAAAATATACCCCTATAGTTCACACGCCAGTGCCCACTGTATATGGAACAGAAATGACTATTATATCACTAACATAAATAACGGATGCTGGAACAGATCTTTGGAGAATGAATTTAAAAATTAGGCTGTAAAATTAGATGGGTCTTAATATCTCAATGCAGTTAAATTAACTGTTATGTGGTGGACTTTCTGGGAATTATGCCTGCTTGGTAGATTAAAGATGGTGATGATATCCTGAAGTGAGATCATAGGAACATCACATTGAATTGGAAAGGATTAAACCCCTTTGCATTTGTAGGACTATCTATCCACTAACTTTTCTCCTTCCTATAATGTTTGATGTACTCTGATAGGGAACAGCCAGATTCAAATTCCACCCTGCCTCCCAATACCTAATGCTTGCTGGGTGACCTTGGGACAGTTAACTCTCTCATCCAAATTGAAATCTCAGGATTGTTCTGAGGATAAACTTGAGCTGGAGATCCCCCTGAGGCCCTTGGTGGAAGGGGGAGGGGATAAAACCATGACAGAAATGTACATTAATAATGCTTCCTCCTCCCTAAGTGGTGATGAATTTTAGGGGCAGCTCTTCAGTGGCTTTTTTGTTCAGGTGAGAAGACGCTGGAGACTAGAAGTTTGATCTGAAGATAGATCATGATAGAGAGCCTGAAAATGGTATCTGAAGAAGTGATCTGTGACTCCCAAAAGCTCATACCCTGCCAGAAATGTTGTTAGTCTTTAAGGGGCTACTGGACTATTGCTCAGTTCAATCTAAAGCAGAGTTACATTTTTCTACGGCCACTGACTTCAGTGGACTTGGCGGGGGGTGGGGGGGCTCTGATTAGAATTGTACAGTTATGGAGCCTTGTAAAATTAGCTTTGCTTAAAAATAAAAACAGCAGAGGTGCAGGCAAAAGCGTGTGCTGCAGATACACTACCCTCAATCAGATCACAAGGAAGAGATATGACTCGTGCCAAGGTGCTTCACTTCCAGCCAGAATATATTTCTCTTTTACTCAGATTCTTTCTGTGTTGCATATTAGCATTCTTTCCCCTCACCCCATCTTCTCTTCCAAACTGCATGCTTCTGTTTTCTTCCCACACAATAACACACATCTGCCTATTCCCTTCACTTGGAGGTAACAATTTCTTCAAGCTCTGATGAATTTTAACAAGAGAATGAAAAAAACTATTAGAAAATCATATCTTGTCATTAGTTCCCATTGGGGATAAATCTGCACCCACTGAAGAATGGTAACATTCTTTTGCCAGAGACCCTGAATCTCACCAAACTTTCTCTCCCCAAAGAAGCCAGTATTTAAGGCCACCCAATGAGTCTATCATGTTTCAGTAAATCTCTTTTGCAACCTCTGGGGAGTAGTTGGAAATCTCCTGAGAGTAGAACTGATCTCCAGGTGACAGAGATCAATTCACCTGGAGAAAATGGCTGCTTTGGAGAATGGCCTCAATGGCATTATTCTTCCCTGAAATCACCCCCCAAACATCAACTTCCTCTCAAATCTCCAAGTATTTCCCAACATAGGGCTGTCATCCCTACTTGGGATGTTAGCTCAGCTGCTTAGGCATGGGTGAACATTGAGTCCTGGACAATTAGGGATGGAGTTGGGATGGCCCCTCTAGAGCACCTAGTTGCTGTTCAGATTATTTAGTGATTTGGTTCTTGAATCTTACTTTGTCAGATTGCATCTACTTCTCCAAGGACAGATTCACCATGTCTGTATCAAACCCCATTATACTGCATCACACAGGTTACCATATAGTTATGTTCTGATACAGTGTTACCTTTTTTGCTGAGTTTGGCTCACTGGATGAAGCCATGGCAATAAGAAGTAGGTGTCTGATTTGGAAAACACTGATGATGAAGAGATCTTGCAATTAAGTAACCTCAACCACCTTTCTCACAGTAGATCAAAAAGCAACTTCCATCATTCTTTCAGATGATCAAGAGTTGTTTCCATAACTGAAATAAACACTAAAACCAAGCTTTGCTCCTAGTTTTCCCCATGATCTTTGTCATTTTACACTGATAGGGGCAATGACTATTATGTCACCCCTGTGTTTGATAAAATGTGTTATTTCTTTTTTAAATCTTTACATCGAAATCTAAAGAGAGTAAAGGAAACATAGGACTAAAATAAGAAATAACTATTGAAGAATTTATAAAAGACAGAAAAAAAGAAAAAAAGAATAGTTGTATTGTTTACATACAATTACAATTTAAAATATATTTCTCTATTTTTACATTTTAAATTCATTTCTAACTTAATTAATTTTGACTTCACCTTCAGATGTTGATCATAATCCACTAACTTTGTCAAATTATATTCAACATGATTAAGCTAACTATTTAATACTAAATGTTATAAAATGTGTTATTTCTGTGTTACTGTCAGAGATGTAGCAAGGGGGGAAAGTGCCCGATGCACCAGTGCATCCTCCACCCTCTCCCTCCCTGGAATGCTCCTGCCCCCTCCACACCCCCGGAACGCCCTTGCCACATCCCCACAGGGGCACGCGCCCAGTGCATCATGCAAACCCCCTGGGAGCTACGCCTCTGGTTACTATCACATACCCCCTAGCCCTGAATAAGCAGTTTTCTCTTTTTAGAGAAATTATTTGATCTTTCGTCATCATGGATCTTGTCCAGTTCTCTCTGTAGATTTTAACTTTACTCTGGGAAGCTTTAACTCTACCTATGCAGGATAGGTGAGCTATCTTTCATGATTTAAAGGATACATTTTGGGGCCAGGTGCATGTCTTATCATCTTATTTGACAGAGAAGTGAAAGGGGAGAGGGGAAAAACCTCAAAAGTCATAAAATACTTTTCCAGCCATATAGGCAATCCTGAGACAAAAAGAAAAATAAACCAGGAGAAAGCCAGCAATCTCTTTAGTTATGCCCCACTTACTTCCACCCTCTGGCCTCCAGTTTCTCAAGATATACATTAACACCAAGGTATTGCAACATACAAAAAATAAAACAGAGAATACAACTGAAACAGATCTGCTGACTTTGTATTACAAACTTGATTACAAATTCCATTTCAAACTTGATCACTTGGTTGTAAAAATATTTACCATAGCCCAGGGGTAGGGAACCTGCGGCTCTCCAAATGTTCAGGAACTACAATTCCCATCAGCCCCTACCAGCATGGCCAATTGGCCATGCTGACAGAGGCTGATGGGAATTGTAGTTCCTGAACATCTGGAGAGCCACAGGTTCCCTACCCCTGCCATAGCCTATTTTTATGAATAATGATACAAAGTAAACGATTTTACAAATTAAATACTTAGAACTGACACAAATAGTATTTGTATAGATAACTGTTATAAAATGCTATAAACCCTGATTTCTAGTGATTTAGAAAAATTAGACTGTCTGCTAACTGTGAGCCAGAATCCCAATTTTATTAAATCATTTAAAATATTTTATATGAACTCCTAAAACATATCTTTAGGAGTAGAGCAGAAGAGACAAACTACAGATAAGGTACAGAAAAATAATATGATGATGGGATATACTTGGGAAAGTATTCTCTTTTCAATTAATAAAACTAGGATAAGTGAAATAAATTCTGAAAGATACGTCTCTTGATGGTTTGGTTGGAAGTCTACGTACGTAACAAATAAATTTCAATTGTTTTGATGTCATGTGATGTTACATTTTGAGTTTTGATAAGTTATTGATTAATTGCAATTCTAATTGTAAGCTATTGATTGACTGTAATTGTAATTTTTATTTTTAAGATGTATCAATAAAATTTGCTCAGAAACTGAGAAACCAAAGCTTAATGACTCTTTCTAAAGCCTGTGAAAAAAAACTGAAAATTGCTTATAGTGGACATTAATAAATTTACCATATTTTGAAATAATACCATCCTTGTAATCTAATAAAGATTTTTATTTGTTGGACATATGTAATTCTCAAGTGCCACTACATAAAACTGCAAAGATTGTCATGCCCTTATATAAAGCAGTGGTGCGACCACACTTGGAGTACTGTGTTCAGTTCTGGTTGCCACATCTCAAAAAGGATATTGAAGAGATAGAAAAAGTGCAGAGAAGGGCAACAAGGATGATTGAGGGATGGGAGCACCTTCCTTATGATGAGAGGCTGTTTGGGACTGTCTAGTTTCAAGAGGAGACATCTGAGGGAGGGATATGATTGAAGTCTATAAAATTATGCATGGGGTAGAAAATGTTGACAGAGAGAAATTTTTCTCTCTTTCTCACAATACTAAAACCAGGGGGCATATGGTGCATTGAAAATGCTGGGGGGAAGAATTAGGACTAATAAAAAGAAACATTTCTTCACGCAACGTGTGATTGGTGTTTGGAATATGCTACCACAGGAGATGCCACAGGAGGGGCTTGGGCAGATTTATGAAGAAGTCGATCTATGGCTAGCAATCTTGATTCTCCTTGATCTGAGATTGCAAATGCCTTAGCAGAGCAGGTGTTTGGGAGCAGCTGCAGCAGAAGGCGGCCATTGCTTTTACATCCTGCATGTGAGCTCCCAAAAGCATCTGGTGGGCCACTGCAAGTAGCAGAGGGCTGGACTAGATGGACTCTGGTCTGATCCATCAGGCTCTTTCTTGTGTTCTTATCAGTGGCGGAGGGCCAAGGGGGCGGGGTGCATCGTGCACTGGGCGCACGCCTGGGCACGCAAATTATCACCTAGCCCCTCCCCTTTTCCCTGTGACCCCCATGACCCCCCTGTGGCACCTCCCTGCGGCACACACACACACACCACCCCCTTCCCACACTTACCTACATTCCTTTTCTTTTCTTTTTTAGTACTTTTTGAGGCTGAAAAAAGCGGCCTAGTTACAGTTCAGGGAAAAAACTGCCTGAGGAACTACAGTTCCCAGGAGACCTTGGGGCTCACAAGGTCTCCTGGGAGGCGATAGTTCGCCGTGGGCAAGTTTTTTCCCTGAACTGTAACTAGGCCGCTTTTTTCAGCCTCAAAAAGTACTAGAAATAGAAAAGGAATGTAGATAAGTGTGGGAAGGGGTGTGGTGTGTGTGTGTGTGTGTGTGTGCCGCGGGGGGGCACCACAGGGGGCTGCAGGGGGTCACAGGGGGACAGAAAAAACACATTGTGCACCGGTTGCAGTTTGGCCCAGCTACGCCTCTGGTTCTTATAAAGGCACTTTATATCTGGACAGCATCTAGCCAGCTACCCATCAACAGCTGGGTGTCACAGCTTACTGATTACTGATGACATTGCAGCCTGAAACCTCAGACCACCTGAGTAAGAGGGATTTTAAATAAAATTGGGAAAATGATCACTCTTTGTGAGATGATCTTACTGCTAAAGCTGAGAGGCCTGGTATTTAGGACTGCCAAGCAACTAGGAGTAGGGTCGTGTTGGGTCCCAGCGGCTTGGCAAGCCACAGGCTGCTGCCGCTGCCGCCTCCATTGGAGGGGAGGCTGTGCCTGGCTCACTTCAGGGGCACCCGGACCGGCTTGCCAAGTTACTGTGACCCACACACCTACCAGAGGGACATGTACAGGCTCCCAGCTTGATCACTTGGGGTGTGATTTTGTACCTCCACATGATCTACTGGGTGGTGCCCCCACATGATCTACTGGGGTAATTGATCCCCCATGTCCCTCTTGTATATATACCCCTGCTTATTGGCACTCTAGGGTAATTTTTTCCTGTAAATAGATAAGGTCTTATTTGTCTTTTTAAATTCCCTCTCCCTTCTGCTTCTAGCATTAGCATGCAGCAAGTCTTGGGAGTGAGGGATCCATTGCCCCATCAGGGGCTTGGCAGCCGTATATTTTAAGCAAATGTTGCTTTGAGCATGACATAAAAGAATGCAGCAGCTTTTTGTTGCAATTTTCCATTTAAAACCATTGTGGTTATTTCTTTATTACAGGATAGCGGCATTGACACTATGCTGACACGTTTACTGAGCTGTGATGTACTTACCGGGAGTTTAACTGGGGCCAAAAATTAATTAGTTCAGTTTATCCTAGGAATGTTTTTGCAGGTGCTGACAGAGAAGAAGACATCGCGATATATCTAGCTAGACTGTTTACCACTGTTATCATCCCAGATCACAACCCAATCTAGAAAGAGATGTAGGCAGAGAACAGGTACTATGAGATACTACTTATGTGGTGCATCTTTCCAAACTCATCTGAACTGAAAAAAAACCCCTCAGCTATCTCTTTCAACCATCATGACTGCCATATCTATGGAGTTAATTGTTAGTGGAAATGGCAGCCATAAAGCTCTTATGAACAAATGCAAAGCCTGAAGGCTTTTTATATTATTGTGTTTAACTCATAATTAAGGAAACTTTAGAAATGAGCATAATTGGACTGGTCTTCCATTGAATTTTTCACTTCAGAAGATTTCAGAGATTTGCATTACATCAACATGGTCTCATAGCTGCTGCTTCATGCCAACTGTGGTTTTTTGCCAACTGTGAGCAGGGTATTTTTCAGTAGAGAAGAGGATTTTGCATTATAACCAAAGTAGCCTACAACATCAATCTTGAATATTTACCAGCTGTGAAGTTTTCTGAAATGTGGGAGCTCATTAAAACAGTTTGAGCAGCACTGACTTTGTTCCAGCTGTGATTCAGTGGAAAGAATGTGGAACTTTTATCCTTTTGGTTTTCCTTTACTATTGAATAGAATTACATACAGTGTCTTGTGAATTTTTGAATCCTTTTCATGTTTTTTTATATTAGTTCTTTCATATAAAATTTGAATGTAAACAATTTTATATAATATTTCACATTATTTCATTGAATTGATTGATATATTTTAGGGAAAATGGTTGTATACTCAATGGCTACATTGACATTACAGTACGCTGTGGTTTATAAATAGTGGTTTGATCGCATTCCAATTGCTTGTGACATCTGTATGCAGACAAACTGGACTGGTTTGTTGGTTGTCACTTCACTTGAGATCATAGCTGGTTTGTTGACCAGAGTTTGTAGTAATGGTAGTTTACTATGACATCTGAGCTGAGAAAACATGTTTTGTTAGTAATGCTGCCAGTTATGACCAGAAACCCCTGAGTATAGGAAGGTTGTCTCTGTTCTAGAGGCAAATTATGTTTTTATTCACAGAAGAGGTTTTGTTCATTAGTCTACAGACTAACCAAAATTTGTTGACCAAATCCCCGTTTGTTGTGATGCCTCAATAGGACTAGAACCAATACAAATATGATCACCAGATAAATTTACCTTAGTCAAAGTCCTCATTTGCATGTGAATAATACAAATATAGGTCAGGTCATCTCAATTTTTGTTTGATGTTTGCCATTAACATTGTGCTGCTGATTAGTTCTGTGTCTGTTGTGTTATAGTGTAAGGGCCACAAGTTGTGTTGTATTACAGTGTAAGGGCCACAAGGAGATTTAACAAATTTGGGTTGCAGCTTGCAACTACTTTTCTATGGTCCACCCATAGAATCTTCTTGATCACCAGAGAAAAGAGTGACAAAACCCCTTGGATCATTTAAGTGAACTACCTGTGGAACACTTGCATTTCATTTATTGTTTGCACTTACGTAAGTTTGCACATCCTTTAAATAACACTATAGATGACAACAAGCCTGCTTTCAGCGCCACCACAAATGAGGCATGATATGACTCACAAAACTCAGCTAATCACAAGTACATTTTGTTTCCTTTTAACTGTATTCTGCATTTTAACAATTCAAGGGGAGGCATCTGATGGTGGGTGGACAGCAGCTATGAGAAAGGAGTCAGTAACCATGCACTTTGATCCATTTAAGCTGTTTCTTTGCATCAGAAGTTTGCTGTTTGGTCAGCTCTTTTTGCAACTGGTGACCCAGACATGAGCTATCAAGTATCTCTGGTCTGAATGCAGCCATACTTGGAGGCTTGGAGGCCATGGATTTGTATGTATCTAATTGTGGCTTGCATTGAACTTGCCCTTTTCACAGAATCCACACACTGGGTTGACATTTTCATCAAACTATCCACTACCACCCCAAGATTGCTTTCTTGATCTGTCACTGCCTGTACAGATCCCCTCAGTGTACATGTGAAGTTGGGATTGTTTGCCCCAATATGCATCACTTTATAATTGGTCACTTTGAATCTCATTAGCCATTTTAATGCCCATTCCTCAAGTTTGGAGAGATCCTTTAGGAGTGCTCCACAATCTGTTTTTGTTTTGACCACCCTAAATAATTTGGTGTCAAATGCAACCTTGGCCAGCTTGCTGTTTACACCCAGCACCAGGTCACTGATCGACAAGTTGAAAAGCATTGGTCCCAACACAGATCCTTGAGGAACCCCAATACTCACATCCCTCTATTGTGAGAACTAGCCATTTATTCCTACTCTCTTAGCAGTCTTTAGTGGGTACCTTTGTCAAAGGGCTTTGGAAAATCCCAATGCACAATGTCTATAGCAGTGGTGGCGAACCTATGGCACGGGTGCCAGAGGTGGTACTCAGAGCCCTCTCTGTGGGCACGCACAAACAGAGTGCCCCCCTCACATCTAGGCTGGCCTGGGCCACTGGGCTCAATTATTAGCATTAAACCTAAGACTTAGTTTTGCAGAAGCAGTGTAGGTAACCCTGTTAAGCACTGTTAAACCCCACTGATTTTCATTTGAAGAACTAAACGTGATCCTTTACCTGGGAGTAAGCTTGGTTGCTGGCAATGGGGCTTGATTCTGAGTAAACCCTACTAGGGTCATGATTCACACGTTGGAAGAGTTCCATGGTTGCTTCAAAGCAAAGCCACCAACTACCACCAAGCTTACTCCTGAGTAATGCATGCCTCGGAGCCAACCATTTTTTTTCTAAACTAAAACCTCAGTATTCAGGTTAAATTGCCATGTTGGCACTTTGCTACAAACAAGTGGGTTTGGGGTTGCAATTTGGGCACTTGGTCTCGAAAAGGTTTGCCATCGCTGGTCTACAGGCTCATTGCTGTCCACATGCTTATTGACTCTTTGAAAAAACTTTAAAAGGTTGGTGAGACATAACCTATCTTTGCAGAAGACATGTTGGTTTTGCTCCGCATGGGTTGCCCTTCTCTATGCTTGATAATTCTATCTTAAGTAAGGTTTCCCATCAATTTACCTGGAACAGACATTAAGCTAACTGGTCTGTAATTTCCTGGGACCCCCCCCCCCCAGGAACCTTTTTATAAATGGGTGTTACAGTGGCTAGCCTCCAGTCCTCTGTCATTTCATGTTCTTCTGTTAAATTGCATAGCTTCTGTTCCACAGAAAAAGTAAATGTCATGCTATAGTGTGTTTTTTCTTCCCCTCTGCACTCTATCTTGTTATCTCTACTGACTTTTCATAATAGCAAAGGTTGTCTGCCCAGTGTTTTTATTTTTCACATTTTGCAAGCTTTTCTTATGTTACAAGCCTTCTGGGCATATTCAGGCTTACAATGAAGGCACAACAGTTCTTTCATTTGAATAGTATAAATTTTGTGAGCTTTGGAATACTTCCTTTGCTAGAATACATAGCTCCTCCCAATCTTTATTCATAGGGAAAACACTACACAGTATGCTTAACTTCTTCCCCCTCCCCTCCTTGACACTTAACATCTCTCTGGTGCTTCAAGGTGCCATTTTCTTTAATCACCTTCTTTTTGGCTGAGAAGCAATGATGTGTTTTGAGATCAAAGTTCCCATATAAGTCTCCCCTGAGATCCTATCAGTAAACAAAAAGACTGCTTTGTTCTTTGCTTTATGGGTATTATTCTACAATATGAGGGATTGATTTTTCTCTTTGGAAACAGATCTTTATGAGAACGTCTCTTGTTTCATAGTTTGTACAAAAAGTGTGTAACCTTTTCTTTCTCAGTAGCATCACAAGACCTCTTCCAGAAAGACAATTAATGTGAAAAATGAATGTTTTATACACTAAGAAATGAGAGACTCTTCGAATATCAGCCTCATTAAATTCTCATTATTTACAGATGAATCAGTTCAAATTATTCTTGTAATTTTTTCCTGCTTTTCTGTTTCTTCCATTATTCTTATCAGCAACATTTTCGTCATTTTAAGTGCTCAAATTTATACGAAGTATTTAATTATTTTGACAGTTCTTAGCAAAATATATGTGTTGAATGAAAAGCAGGCTCATTCATATATGTCATTAACTGCATAGCAAGGGGGAAATAATAAAAAGCTGAACAAATGGAATGAAGGGTAGAATTGGAAATTCAGAACCATAGATATAAGGAATTTATCAAATTAAAGGGAGTTACAAGGCCAAATAATTTTACTCACATTTCCATGAAGTATTATTCTGTATGAAGCAATGCTATGCATTTTCTTCAATACCTGCATCTTTGGAGCTCACTGCTTTTTTTATTTTTTGTAAGGTTGGATCATAAGAAGGAAAAATGTACAAAACAGTGATTATTAATTTTGTTTTAGCAAAAAAAAGAAAGGTCTAATGCAGAATTATATTTTAATTCACTGGGATAGTATGGCCAGAGCTACTGATTCAATCCCATACATAGAGAGGACAGTGAGAGGCAAAGCTTGAAAACATAAGCGGAGCTTCCACAGGGCGGCCTGGGGACAAACGTCCCAGGTGGCCACCATTCAATCACATGCGGCAGGAAATTGCCCCACACACTTCTTGCCTGGGCTGCCTGGCTTGTGCCAATGGCCGAGCTCAATGGGGTGGTGGTGCAAGCTGGCTGGGCAGACGTTCTGATCAGCATGGAGGGGGTGCGGCGCAGCATACTGCACAGGTGCCAGCTGGAGGCCAGAGACCAAACAGCCTGCTTGGAGCAGGAAGCAGCACAGTCTCAAGCAGCAGGGGCACTGATCAGAAAGTCTGCCCAGGCCCCAGCCAACTTGTCCCACCGCCCCATCAAGCCCAGCCACCAGCAGGTCAGTGGACGGCAGGGGGCGGTGAACCCCCTTCCTGCACACACCCTTGCCACCCAAAAAGGCCAGCCGAGCCCATGGGGACCCAAAAAGGCCAACTGGGCCCACGGGGATTCATCAGAGGCCTTCCCACCATCCCCTGCCACCCCAAAAAGCCAGCCAAACCAACGGGACCCCCGGCAGAGGCCTTCTCGCTCCCCCACCACCCAAAAAGCCCAGCTGGGCCCATGGGTACCCAAAAGACCAGCTGGGCTTGCAGGGTTTCAGCAGAGGCCTTCCTGCCACCCCCTGCCACCCCAAAAGGTACCTGACAGAGGCCTTCCTGCACCCTACTCCCCACCACCCCAATAGGCCAGCCAGGCCCACAGGGCCTCTGGCAGAGGCCTTCCCATACAGACACACCACCACCCCAAAAGGCTAGCCAGGCTCACAGGGGGCCCAGCAAAGGTCTTACCCCCTGCTCCAAAACTTCCACTCTCCCCCACCACTAGCCCTCCCTTGGCACCCTCCCCCTACCTCTAGCCATCTTTCCTCACCTTTAGCTACCCCTTACCACCCTCCACCATCCTAATGCTCACCCTCCAACCCCAATATTCACCTTCTACCCCTCCCCAATCCCTAGCCACACCTGCCAGCCGTCCCCCATCCCAACCCTTATCTTACAACCCTGCTTATACCCCAAGCTACACCTTGCCACTTTTCCCCACTAGAACTCTCACCTTTCCACCCTCCCCTAACTCAAGCCTTTCCTTTCAATACTCCCGCCATCCCAAGTCACTCCATTCCATCCTCTTCCACCCCAAGCCATTCCTCTCCACCCTCACCCTCCCCTCATCAAGATGAAAGGTGGAGGTAGCCAGAGAGGGGAGCTTCAGAGCCACCCATGGGGGCACAGAAAACTCAGTTTTTGCCTGGGCTTCATTTTCCCTAGCTACGCCTCTGCTTGAAGATGACATATCAGATGCCAGTAGTGCTGTGGAGGAGAGCAGGACCAAGAAACCAGCCCGCACATATGCCCTCAACCCACTCACCAGGCTATTCTATGTCAAATTGCCCACAGCAGCCACCAGTGTATATGTGTGTAGTGGGAAAGGGGATGGGAACCAATATGTTTAGTGGGTCTTCAGGGTATAATCAGCCCTCTGCTATGGTTTGAAGGTGAACAAAGCAGAAGACTTTATGATGCCATAAAGACCAGCAACAGTGATCCCAGAATGAACATCCCAGAGTCATAGGCCATGTGTAAAGGGAAGCTCTAAGGGAAAATCACAGATGCCAGGGAGGCAGAAGTGGAACTTGAAGGAGTGTGGAGCAAGCCAGATATAAACAGACAGAGTGGGGTGATAAGTTCAAACGAATGAAGTTGCCAAATCTCTCTGTTTGGAATAGATCCTGTGATTTTGTAAACTGCACCCAGCTGTCATGTGGTCATGGGGAGAAAGGCTACATGATATAGTGGGATAGACTTACTGAATGGAAGACTGTCTGAGGACCTAGGCTAGAAATAGTGAGTGGGCAGAGTGGCAGGAATTTCACTGGTCCCCAGGTCTCCTTCCTCTTGAATCACTGACACCAGCTATCCAACCAATTTTCACTGATTTCATGAGAAAGTGCAACAACATGTACTTGTTGCTGCTCTTGCACAAGGCTCTGATCCAAAAAGGCAATACGTGCCAAATTTACTTGGCCTTTGGTTCCATGGAGCACAGTGGGGCATTTGCTAGTAGTCATCCTAAATCCCAATTGTGCCCTGTCCCTCACCTGGAGATATAAGTAAGCAATGACTTGATCAAGCCCCTGCTGACCCATCTGAACCCTGGAATTCATTTGGGCCATCTACAAAAAAATAGGTTGGATCCAGAGCAGCTTCTCTATAAAGTGATACACTGTCTTCTCCACATTGGCTGGAAAGTTGCTAGTCCTGGCCAATCCTATTTTATGCCTTCTTTGAAAAAAGAGAGCCAGGGCAAAATGTTTCACAAAATTAATGTCTTGAATGACCCTTCTATATGTTTTTGCTCCTTCAAGAATCTAGGCCTTTCATTTGTTGGCTGTTCGATGTTCCCTGGCTTTGCAAAAGATTTAAATGTCCTCTTCAACTAGTGCTAGACCTCACTGCATTTATATCCAGATTCCTCAGTGTTACAATTGCAAAGGAAAATGGAAATTACAATGCTCATTACAATGTACAGCCCTGTTGTAACAATATTAAAATATTATTTTTTCTAACATCATTAATAATCTATATTAAGCTCCAATTCTCCCTGTACAATCATGGGGCTCTGCAAAGAGTTTTATGTATACATTTTGCAGCACTAAAAGAAATAATGAACCTATTGAGATACTGCAATGAAATAAGATTCTATTCCCTAAATGAAAAATATGTAATAGACATTTGAAATATAAGAAAATAAATATAATTAGGAAAATTAGTTTGGTGAACAATTAATGCTATCTATAATTACAATATGCAAACAATGAAATCATGAGGGAACAATTGTACAATAATGAGATTTTAGGTACTGATTGCGAATTCTTCTCTGAAATAGCTGGAAAGTTGCTTTCATAAATAAAAATGGATTAAAGAGGCATCAAAACAGCTCAGTAATTTTAAAAATGTTTGCATTGTTGAATGCTATAGTAAAGATGTAAGTACCAAAGAAACTAGAGCAGCCAGTTTGGGACCACTGCTTCTTAAAACTGAGGGTGATTCTGCACAGGCCATGTAAAATGAGTTGAAGCCCTTTTAAAAATCATTTAAGGGGAGAGTTGTACAGAACTTGCCCCCCAAATGCCTCTAAGATGTTTTATTGCCCAGGTTCAATGAAAGTCACTAAATTAGTGAGTTTTTTCTTTTAACCCAGGTTGCAAATGCTTCCTGCTTGCCTATGCAAACTATGGCAAACAGGAAGCATTCAGTCTCCACCCCCTGCCATCCATCATCATTGTATATTCACCAGGCAGCTGCCATTAGAATGGATACTCTAATAGACAGCCATCATACCGTGCAGGTAGTTGGGGGGTGGGATTCTTGGCTGAGTGGTTTGCACAGTGATTCCTGCCTCTGGGATCCCAGCGATCCTGACTGGTCCCAGCAGCCACCATGCAAACGATAGCAGAGGCAGCAGAAATGGGTTCTATGAGACCATTGCTGCCTGTGCAGAATCAGCCTGGGTTTTTCAAAACAAGGATGTGTTCATAAAATAACATGTTCTGGGCAAAGTTCAGGACTTAGATCCCACTGATCCATGACTAACCCATCCACTGAAAGTGACAGGGCTTAAAATATTGCATTTATCAGTCCCCCATTTTTCAACTAATTCCAGCTCCCCAAATGGATCTGAGTTAGGTTGAAAACCTGCATACCTGCACATTCTATTGGCATCTATGGGATTTGTACCAAGTAACCATGGATTCTTTTATACTTCATAAATAAACAAAAGAGGATGTTTAAAGGATTTTGATTTTTGCTATAATGTGTAAAGGAGGAACACATGCATTTCCAGAAGTAGCTGCTTCTGCATCTGGATTTCCCTAAAGAGAATACAAAAGAGGATACAAATGGCCTCTTTTGGTCTCTGGTGTAGTTCATTTCATTATTGTTTTTGAGAAGTTCAACGCATTAGAGACTCTGTAGCCTGTTACTGGCCAGACAAAACCCCTCTAGATGAAATAAGAAAGGAGGAGGAGAAAGGAGAAAAAAAGGAAGGATGGAAGGAAAAGACAGCAGTAAAAAGAGAATGAACTGAGTTTATTTTTAAAAAAATTCTGCCTTGTATAGCTTTCTTACCTGCATCAAGACACTGCAAACTACCACACTGTACCAACTTAGCTTTGGGTCTGAGTAGACCAATATTACTTCTAAAGATTCCAAACAAGTAGTCTATAATAATAAATGTCTGTTTCTTTCACAGATCAGATTCTCCCATCAAGCATATACAATGCAAAAATAAATGTTTTTAAATTAACCAAATGTTTGCAATCTCTTATTTCACAAATATTTTCCATGCTCACATTTCAATTCATCCAAAGGTTTGCATCTGGCTTTCTTATATGTAAAAGATAACAAATTTATTTTTGCATTGTATGTGCTTAATTGGAGAATCTGATCAGTGGATGAAACTGACATTAATATTGGTCAACTCAGACCCAAAGCTAAGCTGTTGCACTGTGGTGGTTTGTACTATCTTTAGGTGCAACTGCCCCAACTGATTAGATAATATATCAACATACAACAAAAGATAATTGTATAGAGCTGCAATGGAGTAGAGAAAGTCCAGATGTTCATAGAGCTGCAGACCAGTCAACAGCCTACGCCCCAGTTATATAACTCTAAACAGGACTTCTATTGACCTATTTAATACATTCTAAATCACCTTTCTCCATTAAATAACTCAACCTAAATCCCAAAAGTGTGCATGCTAATCTGGAGAGCTGGGTTCGATTCCCCACTCTGCCATTTGAGTTGTGGAGGATTATCCGTTGAACCAGATTAGCTTGTGCACTCCAACACATGCCAGCTGGGTGACCTTGGACTAGTCACAGTTCTTCAGAGCTCTCTTAGCCCCACCCACCTCACAGGGTGTTTGTTGTTGCGGGGGGGGGGGAGGGAAAGGAGAATGTAAGCTCCCTTGAGTCTCCTTACAGGAGAGAAAGGGCAGATATAAATCCAAACTCTTCTTCTTCTCTAAAAATGACATGCTTTGCTTGTTCTGCTTCTTGGAACAATGAACCTCACATCTCAGCCCATGTAATCTAGATACTCTTGGCAAGAAACACAACAGCTGCAGGGAGGTTGTTTCCCAATTAGAAAAAAACCCCAAGCTAATTGCCTTGGGACTGTAGCAATACATAAGGGGTAAGAAATTATATTATTTTAATCTACCTTACCTAGTTTCAATATTGGAGATAAGCTTGTTGAAAGCCAGGGTGCCAATTTTTAAGGTAAATGCTTAATGAATAATATATTAACAAAAGGCTATATCACATGCTAAGTATGGTAGAGGACCTATAAATAAAAATCCTCCTAGTCTTTCCAACCTTTAATAAATAACTTAGAAAAACTCACATACACATATAAAAGAAGGAAAGTGATTATGGGCCCACTGCCAATGTAAAGATCATCCAACAAAGGAGCTATGTATGCAGAAAGTATTCTTCTTTTGCTTTTTGCTAGTGCTGCTGTGGTGTAAAATGTGCATGTTTATGTATAATGGTTAGGGTGTAGGAGAAGAAAAAGAACATGTCAACTTAGGGTAAACCCATCCATAGGGCATTCCAGCCAAGAACAAGCTGAGGTGTTTTACCATTGCCTTCCTCCACTAAGCAACTCCAGTCGTACTTGGTGATCTCCATCTGACCACAACTAACCCTACTTAACTTCTGACCAACTTGGGCTAGTTGCACTTTTTGAGATGCTGGGATATGGGAGACCTAGGATCACTTGCCCATTCTCTTAAAAATCATTTTTGGATACTTTTGGCCCGGTCATTTGTTCTGATCATCAGGGTGTTGTTGTGAAGACAACATGGGAAGAAAGGAGACCATGGATAGAGTCCTAAGCTTATGAGGAAATGGGTGGGACAGAATAAAACAAGGGGGAAATGGAGCTGAGTGAATAGCAGTACTGTGCCCATTATTTATTTATTTTATTTATTTATTTATTAGATTTTTATACCGCCCTATCCCCGAGGGGCTCCGGGCGGTGTACAACAATAAACGTAAAATGGCTAAATCTTTAAAAGCAGTGATAAAACAGTAAAAGCTAAATCTTATAAATACAATACAATACAATACAATAAAAGTACTATAATAAATATAAATGGTGTCCATTACATGTTCATGTTCACTGTTTCTGTGGATAATTGTGAGACTCAGAAATGGGATTGAAATAAATTGGTAAATTAGTGGTGTTTCAAGCAATTGAGAAGGTTGGTAAGCAAAATGGAAAGAAAAGTTAATGCATGTCTTCACTTTGGAAAGGAAAAAAAATGTAAGTTCAGACATCATCCAGATAATTGTTTGCTGTCATATGAATAAGCAAGCCAGGGGGCAAGAAAGGGCTCTCGGGCATGTGTGCTCCTTCTCCCCTTAGTCCTGCCCTCACATAATACACTCACATTCATATTTTAAATTGGGATAACATACTGGAAACAATTGCTCAGGCCTAATTCTTGTCAGTTTGAAGGGAAAGGTTGTTAGCCCCACCCCACCCCGCCACTCCAAACTGCTCATTCAGCCGGCAAAGGTCAGCTGAACGAGCAGCTTGGAGGGACTGCAATAGGGTGCCTCGCGGCCCTGCCAGGCCCCACCTTCCAGGCCAGAGGCATAGCTCCAAGGGGATGGGAGTGCACGATGCACTGGGAGTGACAGGGGCGTTCTGGGGGCGTTCTGGTGCAGGATAGGGGCAGAGGACGCACCAGTGCACTGGGCACTTTTCCCCCTTGCTACACCTCTGTGCCAGGCTGCCCAGGACCACCACCACCTCAGGTAAGTGGGGGTGGGGGGGGGCACCCGGAGCAGGTGTTGCCCTGAGTGCCATTTTCTCTCCCTACACCTCTGCCATTAGGGCATGAAGTGTTCAGCCACCCTCCCACCCACCCAGAACCTGGGACTGGTTTTTAAATTATTTGAATCCCACCACTGACTATGTCACTAAGCAATAGCCTCTTCTCAAATCAAAGCTACTTACTTACCTATTTATTGAAATTATTTCTATTCTGCCTTTCTCCAGAGTCCTTTGGGGGTGAGCGGTATATTATTATTATTATTATTATTATTATTATTATTATTATTATTATTATTATTATTATTATTATTATTATTATTATTATTATTATTATTAGTAGTAGTAGTAGTAGTAGTAGTAGTAGTAGTAGTAGTAGTAGTAGTAGTAGTAGTAGTATTTGTATTTGTATTTTTATTAACAACAACTTGGAAAGTATCCGACGTGTGATGTAATACAAAATCCAGCATATTGATCTTGTTTGCTGTGCATAACTGTTTTTGTATCAATATAATAATAATAATAATAATAATAATAATAATAATAATAATAATAATAATAATAATAATAATAATAATAATAATAATAATAATAATAATAATAATAATAATAATAATAATAATATGGAATCTATATTAGATTATGGCCTGGAGTTGAAACCAATTGGTCCATAGAGGTTTTTCAACTAATAGAGGTCTTTCAACTCTTTGTTTGTGATTTTCATATACCCATATGGTTATTTCTATTTTTCAGATGAGTCCAGTTACCCCAGGGTTTTCTACAAACAGAACGCAATGCATGCACATCATAAGCTAAGTCTAATTAGGCCCTCAGAATCATTCAGACCTGTGATTCTAGTATATGTAAGCTTTGTAAAAGAGTGATCAATCTTTTTACATAAACGCAGGAACTTTTGTGAAAATACCAGATACTATGATAGCAATAAATAGATTAATATGAGGGGGGGGGGGGTTCCACAAGACTCATCTCATTATCCTCCCCTTGCTCATTGAGCCCAGATGCAGCTCCTGGTCACCACTCCAGTAGCTAGTCTCAGAACAGCTCCTAGGGCCGTTTTCTACTTACCAATTGTTGTGTGTTAAAGGGCATCTACCCCGCATTTGTTAGACTCCGCAGCTTTTGAGCACGGAGAAATTGTTCCCCGCATCATTTTGCTCTTCAGGAAATCTTCCCTAAAGAACCCTAAAGAACCCGGTCAGAATTGCAGTGTTCCCCAAGAGTTCGTGTTCCGCAGCGATCGCAGCCATTAGAGGGCGGGTCTCTGTTTTGATTGTCTGGCGCACTGTTTTGGAGGTCGGACTCTTTTTTCGTTGTCGACACGTGCACACATCATCATTGGCTTGTTCCTTGTGGCGTACTAATATCTGCCGATGTTCCCCACAACCCTGCGCTCAGCGCGAGGTACTCCAAAATGTTGCTCTTCCGACCAGGTCCAAAAATGATGCGTGCTAAGGGGGCGGAAGAGCACCAGAATCGGGGTGGCCATGTTGCCGTTGCTGGTGCCATGGGGAGCGCTGCAGAACCCCGGGTCCCTTTGAGGGAGGGAAGCCCTCTCAGTTTGCAGAATTATCTGTTTTGTGCCAATGTGGCCCCAATCTGCAGATTTAAATATCCACAGATTAAGCCTCGCTTGTTTATTAGCCATAAGATTATTTGTGTCATATGAAGAAACTCACCCCTCCTTTGTTTTAACATTACCTGGAAGGCAGAAATGAATTCTATGATTAAATATAAATTTTGTAATTAAAACGTGAAAAGAGAACACATTTTGATGAGAGAATGAAAAATTAATACATTTGTATCATGATATTAATTTAGTCCCATATGTATAGATCATTTCTAATGCTTTGACTCTATATTTCCACTTTTGTCTTAACACCATAACACTGGCGAACATCTCAGGCTGCAGGAAAAAGAATTCACCATGTGTTAGAGTTGATGGTTCTTTTTAGCAGAATGATCCAGTTAATGTGCTATGGTGCCTCTTGAGACTCCAAGGGAGAATGCCAGAAACAAACTATCTATTGATGTTCAGGAGAGGAAAGAGTCTAGCAAATGCAAAGGATCATCTGGTGAGCACATTTTTGCATCATTTGAAAAGTGCTGGCACTTTGTATCCCATTTAATGCTCTTTTGATGCGGGGCTGGACAAAGCAGAAGCTGGAGAGTCCTTGGGCTGTGGTGACATTTGACTAATTGTCTCCTGTCTTTCTGGTGCTCAAGGCAAACTTGCATAGAGCATCTGCCACTGATCCCACCTCTCATTCAGCTCACTGCTGGATGGCAACATTGTCAATATGTTGTTAAATAACCTGAACTGAGCTGCAAATGTACCATCCAAATTCAGTAGTGGGGAAATAAAATTGCCAATGTGGAAGGGTATTGAACACTATGCAACATCCTTTCCTTCAAGCCAAAAGATAGATATATAAGCAGCAGCTCAGTAGCCTCTCTTTTCTTGGCTGTTTAAGAGACCCTATGTGTTCCTGGATTTGTCCCAGGTCTTTCAGAAAAGCATGGAGCATTGTGAATCAAAGCAGCCACATGCCCTTGAGTAACAAAGCCAGAGGAAAACCTGAGCCAGATTTGAGGAGGATTAGGGAGCATGATGGGAAAAGAACTGGCATTTGCTTATCCTTATATTTTAATGAGCCATTGCCCTGAATACTCTGCAGTTTTAGCATGGTTGTTGGATAGTATTAATAAAATCAGAATAAAGCACTTCCATCAATATGTTTAATGGGTAGTAAATGTGCACTGAAACCAATGACTCCCATCAGGTGTTTTATGGGAAACTATTTACACCAAACAAAGTACCTACTTGGAAATATATATGCCTTTTGAGATTGTGTAACCAATTCTGTAGCTAAAAGAGTCACCCAAGAGGGATCTGAGTCTTCTCCCTAAACCCCCACTTGTATATGTTCAAAGACCTTCTTATGTGAGGAAACTGTACCTTGACAGTCACATCATACCATCGATTGGTGAAACTAAGGCCCTTTCTGCACAGCACGAGGAGAGCAGGTTGCAGGCAGGATAAAGGAATCCTTTCTCCTGCTATACTGTTTGCATGCCTCCATGCAGGCAGCAACTGGAGCCCACGGGAGCAATGTGGGCTGCTGTCATGCCTTCACACAGAGGTGCATCTTTTAAAAAAACTCACTTTTGAAAACCAGGAAGCAATTGCTTCCCAGGGCAGCTGTGGTTAGCCCGTGGTTAGCCCGGATTTATTGGCCGTGCAGAAAGGACTTAAGAAAGAGCCAGTTTGGGGTTTGTTTGTTTCTTTTAAAAACTACTATTTTCAATATGATGCATTTTACATTGCAGATGTAACAAAGATAACCACAATAAGTTCAATTAAGTGACTACCTCAGAAGGAGCCACATACTAGTTTGGAGATGCGGAACAGCGTTCTAATGCTGTGAGATTGATTGAATATTCAGGCACATGGTGGTGAAACAAGTTTTTTTTTACAATAGCACTATGCACGGACATTGTGACTGACCACTTCCTGGAGAATATTCACAAAGCATGTTGAGGGAAAACAAAGGGTAGGTCACACTCAAGCTTGGAAACAAAAGGAACTTGGACAAAATAAACCTGTGTTGATTTCAGAACCCTTTTAAAAAGTTGTGCCCGAAGTTATTGTCATGGCGTTATCTATTTAAGAACATAATAACAGCTTTCTGGATCAGATCAGAGTCTTTTACTTTCTGATGGCAGCTGGCCAGATATCTCTGGAAACTTACTAGTAGGTGTGGAAGGTGATGGTATTTCAGCTATTTTTTGTTCCCAGCATCTGATTTGAGAAATATATTTAGTATACAGAGGTCCCGTTTAGCTATCGCAGCTAATATTAATTGATAGACCCACCCGCCATTATCTAATTCTTTTTAAAAGTCATCCAAGCTTTGTTCTGATGCCTAGAGATAAATCCACATACATTTCTCCTCCTTAGCATTTACACACCTACTGCAGTGATCAAGTGGAATTTGATCAAAATCTGACTTTTATTTTAGACAGCATGCTGTATTTTGCTCAGACCAATATTCTTTCTACAGAGCAAACACTGACAAAAGTTTTCTCATTTTGCCAGAACCACAGGTGATTGTTGGTCACCTAGTGAATAAAATGTTATAAATAATTCACTCCTGAAGCTGATCACCCACTCATAAACAACTCACACTGTACCGCCAGAGTTTATTATCTTGGCAGAATTCTTAGTGTAAGTTATGACTTTATGTGGAGATTGTCTATATGGCATTCAGATTTAGGTTTTGCGGTTTGAATTATTTACAAAGCTCATGGCCTGAAGTCTGCATCTATTTTATCCCATTCAATCTTTCTCTGTTTGTCTCCTTACATATGAGATAAAGTGTTGGTACATTTATTGGATTTAAATATGATATTAACTCAAATGAAATGAGATCAAGATAGAGCTGCTGGGGCCCATGTGTGTGGAAACCTCCATGGATGTAAATTGAAACCATTTGAGGAATGCAGTTTTATTGGTGTTCAGTCCCAGATACTAGTGAGCTCCATGTTAAGAGGCAGTAAACCTCTGAATCCCAGTGCCAGGAGTCAACATCAGGGGAAGGCCTTGACTGTTATTCCGTCCCTGTTGGTGGACCACCAGAGGAACTAGTTGATGACTGTGTGGGGCAGGAGGCTAGTCTGATCCAGCAGGCCACATATACTCCACATATATTCTTAGGAGCTTGTGTGGCACACACACCTACTATGATACCTGGTGCACACCTCAGCAGTCAGGCAGGATATGATAATGGTCAGTTCAAGACCTCTACTAGAGCTCAAGCCCTTTAGTAGCTGTGCATCAAGTAGCTGTGCATCAGCTCATCTTATTTCATACTTGAAACATTAAAGCTGTTCACCCATTCTAAAATGGTTACCATATTATTGTTCATGTCAAGATCCTTCTCTGATGATAATCGCTGTGCTTATTTTAAATACAAATCTACTTCTCCAGCATATAAATCAACATTCTACCACTATAAGTCCTTAAGATACAGGTCATTAAATTGTGATATAACCGGCACAAAGTTCTTGCATAAAAAATTATTACTTTTCTGTCAGTATGTTTTATATGGAACATGGAAACATGGAAAGTTTCTCAGCAGCAGCCATCTGGGTAGATACAATGTTTGAATTGGATCTTAAATAAAATGTCTTAAATATCTGGTGTATGGTCTGCTGCTACTCTATGCAGATATGATTGTGTTGACCATTTATGCACTGTGGTCTGCTCTGTAGTAAGGGTACATTACCTTCATGTCAGATTCTTGATTATGCACATATTTTTTTCTGCTCCTGAACTCATCACACCACAGATGAGAGAATCCCCATGCTTTCCAAAAGTGGGAACAGTGAGACTTTACCCCTACATTCACAGGGGAAATGACAAAATGGTCATGTTACTCTCTTTTTGGATTTTTTTCACTCCTCCCTGCTTTTTCCCCACCCTAGTTCCACCATTTGAGATCATTTGGAAGTGCTTCTTTCATTTTTTGATACAAGTCTTAAGGTCTATTGATGCAGCAAAGGACTGTGTCAGCAAAGCAATGCAGAAGTAATCAAGAAAAAAAGGCAAAAGGAAATCAACAAAAGGCAACTGGCTACAGAAACAAGGAAGCAGAGGGCACCAGTTCCACCATCACATTAAGGCGGTTTCTGCACAGCCAAAAAACAGCACCCTAGGGATGGTAAAAACACCGTCCCTGGGGCACTGTTTGCACAGCTGGTGCATGGGAGAAAGGATGGCCTGGCATAGCCCAATCTTAGCAGAGCACAGAAGCTAAGCAGCATCAGTACTAGGAAGTTTGCCAAGGAAGGCTCTGCAAAAGATAGCAAAGGCAAATCATCGCTGCTTCTCCCATACCTTGAAGGCCTCTTGCTTGGTTCACCATAAATTGGTTGCAACTTGATGGCACTTGCATACGTATTTGATAAATCTATTGTTTGATTAGTGAAATTCTTAATCAGCTTGCTACAAAAGCCATCAATAATATGGCAGAGTCAATCTAAATAACTGCTCCCACTCCTCATATAAAGAAGAGGTGGTCCCACTAAAGCCCCGTAGGCATTTCTAGGCTATGTTTCATCTCAGTACTTACTTGATATTTCTAAGCTATGTTTCATCTCAGTACTTACTTGTATTAAAAGTATGTGTAATTATTTCATTTAATTTGTTGAAGAGAAAAGCAAAAGCAAAATGGAGATTTGAGGGTCAGAAATGCAGAGATGAAAGATCCAAAATCATCACAGGCACATTCCTAACTCTTACCCCTAGAAACAGAAGGATCAACAATTTGCTCATACCTAAATGCCATTATGTGGTACCTAGAGTCAGGCAGAACTCAGATACTTTAAAAATAATGAAGTAAAAAAAGTTTCCAATTATGTTAACGTAGAGCCACAGGACTAGAAATATCAAAAGGCTGCTAAGAATTGGTTGCAGTGATAATTGAGGTCGGAGGAAAGGTAGAATGACTTTTAGGTGAACTCTGTAATACTATTTTTTTTTGAAGGGTGGAAAGTGGATAGAAAGTGAAATCAGGTATCCCCTCTTACTTGGAACTCCCTCTCGGTAGTATATGTTTCTTCTATTTTTGTAGACTGCAGTTTTAGATGTGTAAAATCTTGACATGAGTTTGATTCCCTCAACCAGCAATCTTCTGAACAAAAGAGTAACATAGAGATGCAAAACCAAAGAGATATGTCAAACCTTTTTTTTCCTTTTTAAGTCCAGCCAAAATAACAATTAGCACTGCACAAGTTAAACTTTCAACTACTCTGAAACTCTTCATCAAGTTGGATATCAAAAGTGTGTGTGGGAGGGGTTCCTGATACAGATTTACAAACATCCTCTGTAGACTGTTAGGCTCATTCTGCACATGCAAAATAATGCACTTTCAAACTGCTTCCAGTGCTCTTTGAAGCTGTGCAGAATAGCAACATCCACTTGCAAACAGTTGTGAAAGTGGTTTGAGAATGCATTACTTTGCGTGGGCAGAAGGGGCCTTAGATCTGAATAGATACAATGGTGCTGGGGAACATAAACAGGAGCAGCTTGAGGGTTAGTAAGTCAGTTCTCACTTAATCAGATGCAGAGTAGATATATCTGTGGAGCTGGTATCCGATTGCACATTCAGCCTTCTTTGTAGAGAAAGGGATAATTGAAAATTTGCATATCAATCATTAGCTAAATCTCTCCCACATATTGTGGAACACATAGTTCCCTGCTTGGAGGAAGGATTGACATTTCTTACATGAACACACATTAAGTTGCCTTATGCTGAATCAGATCACTGGTCCACCAAAGTCAGAATTGTCTACTCATATGGGCAATTGCTCTCCAGATTCTCAGGCTGAAGTCTTTCACATCATCCTTATAACTAGAGATGCCAGAGATTGAACCCTGTACTGGCTGCCTGCTAAGAAGAAGAAGAGTTTGTTTATATACCCCACTTTTTTCTACTTTTAAGGGGACTCAAAGCAGCTTACAATCACCTTCCCTTCCCCTCCCTGCAGCAGATACCTTGTGAAGTAGGTGGGAATGAGATAATTCTGAGAGAACTATGACTAGTCCAAGGCCACTCAACAGGCTTCATGTGTAGAAGCAGCAAAACAAATCCATCAGATAAGATTCTGCTGTTCATTTGGTGAAGTGAAGAATCAAACCTTGCTCTCCAGATTGGTGTCCACTGCTCTTAACCACTACACCAAGCCTCTTTATCCTCCCTCCCCCAGATCTTAATAGTTATGAGGGTTGCCATCTTTAAGGTATCTTTAGTCTCTTTAGTGTTTTCTGCAACAGATCAACAGGGCTACCCTGTTGATTTTTTAAGGTGCTTTTGGTTCCATAGGCTATGATCTTAACAGCACTTTCTGCTCTCATAATGTTCATGAATTATGGAAGGCCTTTTTACACTGAATTCTTTCTTGCCCTAGAAGTCTTACGAATTTTGTGATTCATTTAATGTCAATGGGAGTGGTACTCCAGGAAGACTGAAATTTGGAGGAAACAAACATAGAAAGTGAAATTCAGAAATATTTTCATCTGGCTTTTACTGTTGCGCTTCTCTAGCTTAAAGTTTACAGAATTTACAGAATGCTGGAAGAACCAGATGTGAAAGGGGGTGAATAGCAAAAGTTGTTAAACTGCCAGCTCTAGTCAGCTACGGTTTGAATTTCCAGAGAGTGACATTGGTGGAATTCTTTCTCACAAGATTGTAAGATTTCCCAGAAGATTTCTCAGAAGATAAATGTATATTCTACATTTTGGTAGGAAAAATCTATGAATTTCCTGCATTGTGCAGGGGCTTATAATAGATAGCTGTGGAGGTCACTTCCAATTGCGGCCAGATGTGCAAATACTTTCCTAAGTGAATAACCACAGGACATGCTTCTGGATTGAATTGGGCCACGGCCCTTTATGGAATGCTGAAGCTGAGCGAACAAGAGGAGCGCATCTTAACAGCCAGACAGCATCATAACTGACCCGGCACCAACCCCAATTCCTATTGGGGTAAACATATAGGTCCCAGGCTGCCGGGCGTTTGCCCCTTGCGGCCCCCTAACTGCTGGGTCACCGGGCTCTCCTGCAGAGGCCTTCTTGGCATGCTCCCAGAGTCCGACCCATCCAAGCCTTGTTCGGAGGCCCCGAACCACAGGGAGGTCCGTCCTGTGATTTTGGCCTTCCCACAAGGATGCACTCCTCTGCCTAAGCCGCTAGGGCTGTGACAAAATTGGCAGCACATCTAACGACACCATCCCAAAAAGGAGGGAGGGTGGGTCAGTTTGCCAAAGGCGCCAAAAGAGGCCGAGGCCACCACGTGCTGCCTATTATATGGGAGCATGCTCCACCCATTGCCCTGTGCATAATGCACGACATAGCCGGGTGGAAAGGCTCTGCCGTACAGCCATCCAGGGCCATGCATGCTCCGTGCATGGAGTTCACCATGTGCCCTGCCCCTGTCGCAATTACAGGCCTTATTGATTCAAGTGCCATCATTTCTATGTATCCATGATTCTATGATTTCTCAGGAGACTTTTTATGCCAGACAGCCAAGCTATAGAATAAAGAACTGGAGTTGCTGGAAGAAGCTCACATTCATACTATAGGCTTTTTACCCTTAGGTTAGGGAAAAGCTAAAAGGTTTTCTCAAAGTTTATAAGTTTGGCTGTTAACTGCTCTATGTACTTAGAAATTGTCAACTGTAATGGTTATTAATGAACTCAGAAAATGTGCCATACATATTCTTCAGGCCAACCCATTGATTACCAATCAGTTACTGGTTTCAGTTCAAGGTTCTGATTACCCCCTGCAAAGCCCTTCATGGTCTTGGACCCATAAGCCTGCAGGACTGCCTTTCCTCCTATGACACAACTCTAGAAGGGGTCATCCTGCAAATGAGCCGTAACTGCCTGTTCATGCACAATCTCTTTGGTGCCCCCCCCCTCTCCCATATTATGGAATAGCCTACCTGAGTTGGTCAGAAAGGCCTCCATACTCTGATAGTTCTGCAGAATGCACAACACAGAATTGTTCAGGAGGACACTTTAACAAAAGTATTAGAATGGAACAGAGCAACTCCAGAAATAGCTTTTGTAAAGGATTGTCTGGTACCCTATTTTTTATTGCAGTCACGATCACCCTTTCTTTACTATAGAGTTCTCCATTGTCACATTACAATGCAACTGAGAGGGGAATGAAGGGGATGTTCATTTTCATTGAAACTAAAGGAATCCCTTCCTTTCTGGACACATAAAAAAGATAGTCTCAACAGTATCCTGGCAGGAAAGATTATCTAAATGTTTCTTTTAGATTAAAAAATGGGCTGTCTACAGCTGGGACATGAATGCAGGATGACTTTGCATGGGAACAGGGAAGGGAAACCTAAAGAAACCTAAAGAAATTGGGTGGCTGAAATGGGGAAAGTCCTCCATGTGAAAGTCTAAATAATCAATATAAATGCACACTAAATAGGTAAATCTCTAAAACCTGCTTATTTGTAAAATATTAGTGCTACAGAGGCTTCCCTATTTTTATCTTTATACCTTGTTTCTTAAAAGAAATGCTATGGGGTTTTTTTAACAGGATTATTGATTCATTTTCTCAGGAGATCAAATGTAGTTCAGATATAGACACAAAGAAACTGATGGATTATGTTCACAAGGCACCTGTGACAAATAATATTCAGACTTATATGCATCAAGCTTGAGAAATATCCAGCTCTACTAAATAAGTGAAAGAGGAATGGAAATTAATGCTGCAATCCCATGCACACTTATTTGGGAGAAAATCCCATTGAACTAAGTACTACTTACATCTGAGTAAGATGCATAGAAATAAGCAGCATGCAACTATGAAACAGAATATTACTAAGCTAGAAGAATTAACTATCAGGTTACATCATCAATGGAATAAAAGCTTTTATTATTCTGAACTTGCCACAGTTGAATCCAGAATCTTTCTATATGGAAAATAGTTATCATATCGACCAAGCTCTCAACTGAAATAAAAGATCTGCAAGAAGCAAAAAGAAGACAATGTCACACTCTTGTCCTCAAAAAATTATAGTTAAAATCTCTGTTTTATTAATCTTCTACTTTTTCCTTCTTAAAGAATTGCATGGAAAGGTAGATTGCTCTAAAGGGAATTCTTGCTCTGGGGGCCAGGATACTTCACAAACTTTATTGCTAGTTCAGGCATAATACACATTTGGGTAGGTTTGGAAGCATTGGCGGAGTGTGCTATTGAAGCTCAATGACTACACTGTTTCCCAGGTCTTAAATTTTTCCCAGTCTTGTCCTTTTGAGCTGTGTGATGACCAGATGGTACTCATGATGGAGGAGTTCCTCTGTGATACTGTCTCAGGGACTGCACAGCTTCTCTGCCACATGTGTAGAACCTGTCTGCACCAGAGTTTCCATGGAAACAGGTTCTCATTGTTTAGGGAAAGAAATACTGAGCTGATCTATAAATCCATGTGCACTTATTTATACACTTGTACAAGTGTCATCAAGTCACAACCAACTTATGGCAACCTGAACAAAGAGGCTTTCAAGGCAAGTGAGAAGCAGAGACAGTTTACCATTGTCTTCCACAGCAGAACCTTTTTTGGATTTGATGAGATACAGATGAAAGTTCAAATCAAATCATATGTGGTAATTGTTTGAGACGGAAATAGGCATCATCTAGCCTGGTATCATTAGATCTTGGGAGGTAAGCTGGGTCAGATCTTGGATGGGAAACCACAAAGCAAGACTCTGCAGAGAAAAGTAATGACAACTCACCTCTGCTTCTCACTTGCCTTGAAAGACCGCTTCTGTGGTCACCATAAGTCAGCTGTGACTTAGTGGCAGTTTATGCACAGAGAGTGGTTTGGACTAGAATTATTAGTACAGGAAAATATCACTTATATAAATTACATTGTTGTTGGTTTATATTTAATTATTTTACATTATGTTGTTGTTTTATGCTAATAAAAGGTACTGATGGACTGACTATGTAAATTACATGAAAAAAGTCAAAGTCAAATTCTAGGATGCAAAGACAATGGATTGGATCTAAAGTTCCATTTCCTTTTACACAAGCATCAGGATGGAACGTTTTCACCTTCAGTCTCCTTTTGCTGCCCACAGAGTGTCCTGACATGGTCCCCTTTCAGGGAGCATTTCAGGGAGATCAGTGGGCTGCAGCAGCAGAGTAGTATGCCAGGTAGAACTGCTTCATTGTTGGAAGAGCCTTCTGTAAATGGAAATGTTGTCTGGATATAGCACAGTGTTCTTAAGACTATTATTTTGAGCAAATTATGTTTGTTTGTTCATTTATATCTTACTTTCTCCCCAGGAGAGACTCAAATTGGCTTACAGTCATTCTTTTTTCCTCCATTTTAACCTCACAACTATGTAAGGAAAGTTAGGCTGAAAATGTGTAACTGGTCTAAAACTATCCCATCAAGCTTTCATGGCAGAGTAGAAATTCAAACATGTCTTCCAGATCCTAGACCACTATTCTAAGCACTACAGCAAACCTACTCACAAAGCGCGGCCTCGCCTGAAACATGGCTGCCATTGCAAAGCGGAGGGCCCGAGCGAGGGCCAAATTTTGCCCAGTTATGGGGAAGGGGGTGGCTTCAGGGCCTGGTTCGCACATGCGCGAAGATAAGGCTTGCGCTTGCATGAAGATAAGGCTCTGCCTCATGGTCTGGGCTCACTCTGATCAGAGACGCCAGACTGTGAACCCACCCACCCAGTCCCTGTATTGTGGTTAAAAGTTGTTTTTTGCATTCTTTGTCATAGCCTGTTGGGCAGGTTGCACATTGGGGGTGATCCTCTGGGAAAGGGGAGCTGGGGGAGCTCCCCTGTTATGACACCTCCTTAAGAGGTAGGGATGGAGCAAGCCGATGGTTGGAATGCTCAGTGGGGCTAAGGTGGCTGGCGTCTCTAGTGGCAGTTAGAGACGGGCACCAGACAGGGGCAGATCGCCCACCTGGATTGCCCTATTCTAATCTTGCTGCAGCAGTCAATTCCTCCAGCAAGCAGGCTTGAGGAATTCGGTTGGCTCTGCAAGACAGCACTCGGGCTGCCCAGAGACTTGGATCACCCCTCCCATGCTGTGCCATTTGCTTCCTCCTACTCTCTGTCAATAAACACCTCTGGCTATGGCAAAAATTTTACCCACACAAAGTTGTTATGTGTTTTGTCATTATGGTTTATGTTAGCTAGCCTGAGTGGGAGGGTCCACACCTCAACCCGCAATGAAAATATGAACCCAAAGCAAAAGAATTGAAGATTTCCAGGCTCAAGATCCTGTAATGCTTTTTCTGGTTTGGTATAGATCAGAGTAGTAGGTGCAGGATGCAGACCACAATTTGATCTGCTTAGACATTTCCCCTTGATCATCCAACCATGAATGAGTTGTCACAAGTCACATCAAGTGGGGTGGTTGAAAAGGGAGGGTGGGGAGTCCTTGGCAGGCCAGTCAGAGCCATGAGCCCCCAGTCTTCTGGGAGGCAATTGCTTGTAGTACCAAATGACATATCACAGTTAAGAAATATATTACATTTCATATCTGAGACATTCAATATTTTTATCAGATGCCACCTAGACATGAGCTATTATTGTTTTGCTTATCACTGGGGTTTAAAACTTTTATCTATTGACATGTCAGTCTGCAGCTGGTCTCCTGATATGTCACCTTGAAAACACTGAGGTATGAGCTCTCCAGATTTTTCTGCAATGAAGTCTGTTTTTTATCATTGTTATTAAACTTAGGAGACGGAGAGGTCAAGAAAAGAATCTATTTGGAGTCTTGTTGATGTCAGAACCCCACCAATAATAAAACACTGTAGAACTCTGATACTTCCAACTGAGGCATAACATTTTTCTGAACCTGTAGGATTTTGATTACAGAGGGACTAGACAGGTGGTCTTTCTACTAGAAATTATTTCATAGCTATTTTCATTATGGTTGGATGTAAACAGCCAAATTCTAGGCTTAATTCATTTTATCACAGTTTCCCATGGGGGAGGGATGGGGGAGTTAACATGGGACCATTAAAAGTTGCAGTCTAGGAGTTCAGTTAAAGACTGCTGCCATGTTTATTTGTTATGTCTGGCAATAAGCATGGGTCCAGATGAGAGGAGTCCTTCACCCCTGAAAAGTTTCTGTTACCCATATTTCTCCCTGTTTCATATAAGGTTGTTTCTAAAAGTTCTCATCTCAACCCATTCTGTACACACATGACTTTTCTTCTGTAGATCACTCTAAGGCTTGTGGTTAAGAAATTGGAGTTAAGAGTGGGGACTGGGGAGATTTTGAAAGATTTTAAAATGTTCTAATCTTCCAAACTCTCTATTTCTTGACTGGTAAAGTACCCCAAATCATATATTAGACTAGCAGGGTACTCGTGCTTCGCTATGGGGAATGGGAAAAGCGGAATGCAGAAATGCAAATACTCCACCCATATGAAATGCAAAGAACTCCACCCGTAAGACGGTTGTGGCCAGTAATATCTTGGAGTGTCCTATTTAGGGCCTCAAAACCTCATGTGTGAGCCATGGTGCAGTCATGGTGCTGGGGTCCCGCCATGAGGCTTCCTATCCTGTGATCACAGCATCTGTATGAAGTTGTTGAGTCACCCTGTAGTGGGTGCAACAGAAGGAACAAGTTGCTATGCGTTGAGGAGCATGGTGTTGGATAGTAGGGCACCCGTGGTTCAGTATGTGTTAGTGAGCGCAGCGTCTCTGTGAACTTTGGGGTGACAGTCAGCATACTTCTGTGCAGGGTGGTTGTGAACTGAGGGGTGACATGCAGAATATTTCCTCACAGCCTACCTGTAGAGTGACGGGGTGGGTTTTGCATATGTTGCAGCAGCTTCCTGGTGCTGTCTGTGTGTAATGCAATGGGTAAGTTGATGTGTGTATGTAAGGCATGTTCTCCCTTTAGCAGAAGGAACAGGTTCCTGTGTGCTGAGGAGCACGGTGTTAGACAGGGCCCCTGTGATTCGCAATGTGTTGGTGATCACAGTGTCTTTGTGAATTTGTTGAGTCACCCTCAGAAGAAGGTTGCTGTGCGTGGAGGAGCATCATGTTGGATAGCAGGGCACCCATAGTTCGCTATGTGTTGGTGAGAGCGGTGTCTATATGAATGTCTGGGTGACAGGCAGCATACTTCTTCGCAGTGTGTTTGTGAACTGAGGGGTGACATGCAGCATGTTTCCTCACAGCGTGCCTGTGGTGTGGCAGGGAGGGTTTTGCATGGTTTGCAGCAGCTTCCTGGCACTGTCTGTGTGTAATGCAATTTGTAAGTTGCTGTGTGTATGTGAGGCATCACACCAGTGGATCAAGCGTGTCTGTTGTTTGGTGGGCTGTACCACAGCTTGTCGATTTGGATAGTGCAGTTAGAGCAGCAACGTGGCCATCACTGAAAAGTCCTGTGACATGAAAATGTATATATAAATGCGGAATACCAATCACTGTTAGAGTGAGTGACTCATCAAAGGAACTGGGAAGCTGTTCCATTAGTGGGTATTCTCAGTGGGTTGTTCCATTCTCTTACCCGGGAGGCAGGAGGGAGAACCCTGGAAGGGACCCCTTCCTCCAGGAAATAATTCTGATTACCCCTGAGACAGCCCTTTATAGGATTTCTTTGCAGTTGTCCAGTTGGATCCTCAGCATCCACTGGATGCTGCAAATCTAACACATTTATAGTTTTTGTAATTAGTAGAGATAAATCCTCCCCTTTAAAAAATCTGGGAGTCTGTTCTATGTCCTCTATGAGTGGATCATCTGTATCTGAAAATTGAGTTTCCACCTGTAAGCATTCACCCTCACTTAGATCCTCTATACCCAAGGGACTGTGTTGAAAGAAGCTAAATGGTCCAGGATCTAATGGAACAGCTCCCTTTGCTGGCTGTTGTGGCCATTGTCTGGTATTCTGGGAAGGCTGAAGTGCTCAACTGTCACCCACGGAATGTTCGGGCAGTTGGGCAGAGATGAATAGGAAAAACAGTAAATAGCTAATAACTCGAGTTGACTTCAATATTTTTGGAAATCCTTTCTTATTGAGCGCCTCGGGCACATGAAGAACCAGCGTGCCAAATTTCAAGTGCGTAGGTTCAGCGGTTTCTGAGTTCCGTTGGCGAGTGAGTCAGTGAGTGGGTTTCGCTTTTATATATATAGATAAGCAATGGGACAGCAACTTAAAAATTGATTTCATATGGAACAGCTCTGCCTTGGACTTGCAAGACACTATCATATGGATAGCCTAGTTGTTGAGGCTTTATGATGCCTTATTTCGCAAGCCTATCACCTCTATCAAGATCAGTGGCGCCTGAATAGAAAGTAATCCTATAATCCAGGCAAACTGTTATTGTCCTTGCATACATTACCATAGCAACATGAAAAGTGTCCTCACAGAATGTTCTCTCCAGTGAGGCATAAGTTAGGCCTGCATCTTTTCTTGTTGACCTCCTTAGATACTCTTCTATTCTCACCATTTTGTATTTCTCTCATCAATTGTCCAATAAAGTATAGCAATTGCCTTTTTTTTAAGTTCTCAATTAATAATAGGCATTATTGTGGAAAACTATTATAACATAGTATTACAATAATATTTTTATCTGTGATAACTATATGCAAGTTGTAAAACTAACAAAAATCAGTAGTTGGTAGGCTGTGTATAAGAACTCATGAGTGGAGAAATGGTTGTTGCAATCATCAGTGATATTTTCAATGTAGAAACAATCTTGATTCTTCTAGTTTATCTCCTTAATTGTGTAAAAATGGCATTTTCAATAAGAATATACATGCTACCATTATACCTTTAGTAATTATGGGGATAATGTTTGCTACACAATGAAATACACAGACAGAATTCTGGGGAAAAAGTAGTGGTTTATAAACTTCTAGGAAATGTTTATCCTAGTTAAAAAAAATAACAGCATGTAAAAGATGTTTATTTGTATACAAAGATGCATTTTTTACAGATGTAGCTCTCTATTTCAAACATGGATTATCAATATTATTTTATATTTGCACATGCTTTAATAAGAATTTTATCCTTTCAATTTCCTCCTTAATTTGTACATTTTTTTTTCAAATGAACGGAAATTATGCTCTTCTGTTGTTTGCCTTCTTCTGCCAAGGCCCTCTCCATGCCATGATGTTTTCTCACCTTGAAATAGCCTTCCCTCTGTATTCCCCTTTGCATCACTCTCAGCTGCTCACTCCTAGCATCGGAATCTTCCATTTTCTTCCTCACATGCCACTATATTGGATCTCTGTTCTACCCTTCCCCTGGTTCCCATCTTTTCCTTCTTGCATGAAAGCCCTCTAGGCACAACTTCTGTGTTTGGTGTAGCAGCTAGCATACTGCTAGTGTGCTGAATAAATGTGGAGATGCTGTATTGATACTAGCATGAAACTCTCATTACAATGTAAAATGAAATCTTAGACTCAGTTCTCTACTAGAATCATACACAACTGGATATCTATATGTATATAGTCTTAAGAACTGGTTCTGAATGGTTGTTCACTTTTTCCCATCAGAACCAAACACCTTATGGTGGGAGATAGAGCAGAACGCAGCTTTAGGTGAACAAGTTGGCATGTGCACACAAATATGTGTGCTCTGTCTTGCTATGACTGAGCAAACACAATTTGGCTTTCTATCATTTTCACTTGGGCGAAGAAACCAATTCTAGGCCTTTCTTTCCTTTCTCAGTGAATTCAAAACGTGGCGACATTTTATGTCTGTATTTGAGATTTGCACAGCATAGCAATACCATAAATCTTTTGTCGCATTCACTCCCTTCTAGCCAAGCAGAGGAGCTTTCTCTGCATTTTCAACATGCTGCAGTGAGAGAAAGGGAGAAAAAGGAAAGCCGGGAGACCATTCATGAAGAGGAGCAGTCTGATCAATAGCACTGAATTCTTCACTTGAAGAGCTGTGCAGACTTTTTCCTTTCCATTTGCCAGCAAATAATTAAATGAAGCTTTTTCCTGTTGCTTGTTAATCTCTGCTCCCTGCCGCCAACATGTTGAAATCAACTCATTTCAGCCAGGCAAAAATAGAAAACAGCAGTGATGATGGCAATCACCAACTTTCAGCTGACAAAGTGTGTGGAGGCAGGTAGATGTCATTGCTGTGATTTCTTTCTTTGTCTTTTAAACCATAATTGCTGCTATACGATACATCACACATTCTCCTTCTGCAGCACACCTTTTCCAAGCAGCCTGGTAGCTGACTGACTGGCTCTCAAACCCTGTATTGTCAAGATGTACAATTTTCAACCTGACATTTCTCATCTATTAGTAGAGCGCCTCACATGCTAGTTTCAGTGTTGGCTAAGATGAGGATCCATTAAGGAGAGAGCCTGCAGTCCAGATAGCAAAGTTTTCTTTCAGGCACTCTGGTGTGCTTTTATCTTCCCTCATGCTTCCATGGATATTTTGCCCCCATCGTTCCCCCCCTTCCATTTTTTTGTGTGGTGATTGTGGCATTGAATGCTGATGAGGCATCTCTGCAGTGAAACCTTATGCAAACCATAGCTTCTCATATCAGCCTGACTCTTTTCCTGCAGTTCGATGGTATAACAGGAGTGGAGGCTGGCACGACTCTCATTCATGAGGCATAGCTAAAGTGGAGAGGTGATAAGACATGATTAGGATAATACAAGGCTAACCAGACTGACACTATGGAACACTAAAAGCACTGCACAATGTATTACATTCCACAGAAGACGCCTTAAAAGCTTTGGTAGAGATGTGTGCTTCTCCATCTCTTCTGCCATCCATTTTGCAGCTGTAGTGAATTGCCTCCTACAAACCATCCCCCCCGCCTCCACAAGTTGTGAATCATTGAAGCTCAGTAGTTGGTGAATTAGATTTGGATTTGCAAGACTAAGATTCACCTCTGCTGTACATTCATGTTGCAACCTCAGGAAACGCCCTCTAAATAATAAAAGCTGGACTTGTCCAATCATACTGCCTTAATTCTCCCACAAAAAATTAACAGTACCTCTGTTCTCTGGATTGATCACAGAGTACAACTTCTCTTTGTGCTAATACCTTTATCCCTCTCCTTGTCACTGCTCCTTTTCTTGTGTTTCTGTTCTCACCGCTCATAAACTTGTAGTTGCAACCTGAAAAGCCTCCATTATTTTTTTTTACTGTTTAAGAATATATTAACATAAGCAGGACTTAGTTTGTGATACTGTTCACTTGCACTGGGTGTCATCATCTTTTTCAGAGCTCTCTCCCAGTTCCCAGGGGGAAGTTGGTAGAAACTGGTGCAGCCTTCTATATGAGTACTGGTACCTTTTTGCATTAAAAAAAAGCATGGAACTTAATATCAGGAGGAGTCAGTGGCTCAGTGGTAGACCATCTGCTGCTTTGCTTGCTGAACACTCCCAATTCAATCAAGTAGAAGGTGATACAAAAAAAAACCCTTTTACCTGTGACCTTGGAGAGCTGCTGCCCATCTGAATAAGTACTGACCTTGGAATACCAAAGGTTTGATTCAGTGTTAGGCACCTTCATGTGTTTATGTGCTCATATACCTTCAAGATTAAACCAGCAATCAAATTATTATCAGCTACCACAATAATGTCATGATATATTGCGATTGGTTAGCAAAGCAGTGACTGCAGAAAGAGATCCCTGTAATTGGAACCTCCACAATGACACATGAAATCTTGCAACATCACACAACCAACATACAAATATGCAGAGTATAGCAGAGGGTCGAGGCTTAGCATATCTTATCTATGTACCACTTTTAAAGGCGCTTTGTTCTATCTGGAGCCCTTTAGCTTGTTGCAAAACCAAGTTGTGGTAGCTAGCCTTGTTAAGAGAAGTTCTCTTAACTCTCCTTTGCCCCATTTCTCCCTGAAGTCCAAGAATCCATTTCTTTTCCTTTCCTTTTATGAAATTGGAGTCAGTTTCTAATCAATTCAGTTTTGATCAGAGAGAAATTCAAAGAGAGAAGAAACAGGAAGGGAGGTTCCACAGAATTTCACTCCGTAGATGCTCAGAGGAGCAAGCAATGTCTGCCCAGTCCTTTGTATTATCCTGATAAAGTACCATCTGACTTTTATCACATCAAATAATTGCGAGGGCAGAATTTACAAGCAGGTGCATTGATTTTCCTACACTAAAAGCTCAAAGAGAATTGAAAAAGAAATCCCTCTTTTAAAAGAAAAAAAGAAGAGAGAATAAAAAGAATCAATGGCAAAAAAAGTGAATTTTGGAGAAAAAATTCTCTTCTCCATGACAACACTAATAGTAGCCAGCTCTGTCAGTGGAATTACTACAGATAACCATTCGACACATTCAGCACAATGAAATAGTAGGCTGAGAGGCCAGATCTCTGTTACAATACTTCAAATTGCAGTCAGAAGATTTAAAAAAAACCTCTTCCATGTGAAAATTTCCCTGCAGGTACACACTTGGGAAATGGTGACACTAAATTTTCACTCATAATATCCCAGAATTCTTATACTGGGAGAAGTTTATTGATATACTTATTTACAAAATTTATACCCCACCTTTTCTCTCATTAAGGCCCCCAAAGTGGCTAACAGATTAAAAACACACACAGATTAAAAACACACACAAAACACACCTTTAAAATCATTAAAATTAAGCAAAAACACATCATTAAAACAAATAAAACCAAGCTTAAATACTCATAAAGAACATACAACCTACAATTTAAACATAGGGTGGGAAAAAAGGATCACTGGGGGAATGCCAGATCAAACAAAACAGACTTTACCAGCTGGCAGAGTGCAGCAACAGAAGGGGCAGATGTTAGGAAACAGTTACCAGCATTTTGGTGCCCCAACCAAAATGGCCCTTTCCTGAGTTGCTCTGTGCCTAATCTCAGAAGGCATGGAGATCTGAAGCAGGGCTTTAGAAGATGACAATAGCAGTCAATCAGGTTAATAAAGGAATAGGCACAATAATAGGCCCTCTATCTGCAATCCAAAGTGTTTGATGTCTTCTAGTATTCTATTTCTTCAGTCCAATGCTTTTTCAGAATGGCTTTTAGCAGCAGATTCATGTGCGTACAGTAACATCTAGACATTGCACTCTGTCCCCTTTAAAATCAAAGCAATGCAAATCATTAAGGTTGGACTGCCGGCTTTTTTGACAATGTAGGAAAGATCATCTTCATTATCTCAAACCCAAGTGGTTCCTCAATAGTTTTGCATTAGCATTAGTGAAAGTTCATGGTATGAGTTACTCATAGCCTTGGGAACACCTAACCTATAATTGTGCCTATAATCACACAAGGGATAGAGACAAATTGTCATGACCAGCCTGCGACACAAATGGTTTAGCAGCATTTAAACCCCACATGTAAATGTTGTATCCAAGAAATGGAAGTGTTAACATCGGTATATATCTGCATATACCTGTGTGTACGGCTGGGGCCTGTGAAACCTGGAATTAATGCTGTAGCTCTGTGAATGCTCATTTATTCAAACAAATATGTTATTTTACTTGAGAGAGTGAGAGAGATGATGGCTATTTAAATTTTCTGACTGAAAGCATTGTGTAAAGTAAATCTCCCCTGACTTGTTACTGTCAGTTGCCAATCTCATTATTTTAAGCTCAGACTGCTGGACTCATGCTGTGGCATGATGAGTGCTAGGAGAGATATTAGGAAAATAAAAGAAAGTGTACAAAAGTCAGCAGGAATCCTGACTCGAGAAGCGCTTAGAGAAGCTCCATCTGGTCTCCTCGATGCAGCTCCAAGCCCCTATAGTAGGTTTACAGCACCTCTCTGTGGTCTGTTGCAGAAATGTTCTCTTTATTATGGAAAGAAAAATGCTGGATCTTTAGCTCCCCTGTCTTATGATATAAGAAACTAAACCTGTCGTTTAATCTTAAAGAAAGAAAATGGAAAAAATAAAATATATATATTGGCCAAGGCCTTTTATTTATTAATTATTAAAGGATAGTATGGTATAATAAATTTTGGGTAGAAGAAAGCAGAAAGACAAATTCTCTGTTAGGGATTAGTGTTTCTATGACATTGTTTTGTTGGTTGAATGTGGAAAGTCAGTAAAGTCAGTAAGTACTCAATTTACTCATGGAATAATTATTTTTTGAAGTTCGCTACCAGGAGATGTAGTGATGGTAATGAAATATTAATGGAGGAAAAGTTTATCGATGGGTGTTTGCTATATGACTAAATATCTGCATTGAGAAGTATAATCCTCTGAATACAGTCCTATGAGTCAATATCATGGGAAGGCCTTAGCTTCTGTATTCTTTTTCTTAGACTTTCAGAACTATGTGAAACAGAATTCTGGATTCAATGGATAACTGGTCTGATCTAGGAGGGCTCTTGCTATGTTCTCAACATCTCCCCAGGCTTTGTTAATGGGATTCAGAAGACCTATTGCAGTCTACTAGTCTGTGCTCCCACTTCCTTGCACAGCCATTACAGGTCCAACAAATGTGTGCTTGATGTGATCAACAGTGACAACATGATGTCCCCAAGACCCTCATCCTACAGGTCCCTCTTTTTCCTGTATATCCCTTTTTGTATACCTGAGTGTGACCCTAGAAAAGAGAAAAGGAACCTGAATTAAACAAATATCAAATGGTAGTGAGTCATGCCAAGGACTGCAAGGCAGCTACTCTGTCAATCAGGAGTAAACCTATCCGAAGAGGGATTCAATCAAGGACCAGTATGGTGTAATGGTTAAGAGTAGTGATTCCCCTCTCCTCCACATGAGCAGCAGATTCTTACCTGGTAAACTGGATTTGTTTCCTTGCTTCTACACATGAAGCCTGCTGGGTGACCTTGGGCTAGTCACAGTTCTCTGAACTCTCTCAGGCCCACCTATCTCACAAGGTGTCTGTTGTGGGGAGAGGATGGGAAGGAGTTTATAAGCCGCTTTGAGACTCCTTGCATAAATCTAAACTCTTCTTCCTTTCTCCCAAGACCATCAGCGCTTGCTCCCAGATAATGTGACCACAACCAATGACACAGATTTCCAGAATAATTTAAACAGGACAATTTCTGCAATTTTCTTCCTATCTAAATATTTGAACAGGAAGATTCTAGTCCCTCCCCAGTCATGACAAACACCTGGCCATAGATAGATACATATCTAACTTCCAGCTCTCCCAGGGAAGTTTTCTGCAATGTTCACTGCAAGATGGAAAACCTCTTCTCCACAATACATACAAGGGATTTCTTTTTTAGCATGCACATTCTTGAAAGAATTGCATTATTATCTTCATATTCTAATACAAGCACACCTTCTCCTCTTCATCCAAGGCTAAATGGTAAGATGCTTGCCTTCAGCTGCAACTTTTTGTAGCCAGTTTTAGACTTATCCTGATGCTGCTGACCCTTCATCACTCTGCTCTCAATTCTTTGTTTCACAGTGCTTCCCTAATGCGGTTTCTTTAACATCCAGGGGAACCCTCCCTACCCCCAATTCTCTTCAGGAACAGGCTTATCATTTTCCTTTTCATTTATATGTTCATTCCTCATTTTAGGCAGGTAGATTTTTTGCTTTTTCCATTCTGTAGTTTTCATTGCTATTGTTTTCATGTGTCATAAATTAATTTGGTCTACTATTTTCTGTTAGCCAAAATGCTGGGGTCTGCCCCTTTTAGAGTGGGGAATTAGCAAAGGCAGACCATGCTTTAAAGAGAGGCTGGGTAAGCTCAAGATATTTGTTGCCAACTTTTATGAAGATAGGTCTCCGCAAGAAATCTACCGGAAGCAAGGGTAAAAGTCGAACATTTTATTAATTATTAAAAATGATAAATGTACAAACACACAAATCGCAGCAGCAGAGAATTTACACAATCCTAGGATGTACATAGAACTGAGAGGATAGGTTTGGAAAAGCAAGAAATTTTGGAGAATCTTGAGTTATAATTACTTGATCTAGAAGTGGAATGGTCCATTGAGCAGAGTCCAGAGACCCGTGTTGTATTCTGGTAGAAGAAGAAAAGCAACTAATTGTGGACAGTATTAACCAGACAAAGAGATGTCCATGAGAATTATGAAAAATGAGTGCTAGGAGAGGAGGGTAATTATAGGGAGAAACAGGACCTCAGGTTATACTAAATGATCCTAATCTCCCAGGACAAAGGAGACTCTGGCCTTTCAGGGGGAAGCCAAGAGAGGGGCACTTAGTGTGAGTACTTGAATACTTGAGTTAAGTGTTTGGGCAATTAAAATTATAGGCTGGGCGCTTGGCTTAATGTTCTAAACTCAGGAGTGTCTGAAGAGGGAAGCTGATCTAATCACAGTTTCCAGACAATGCAGAATGCAAATAAAGGTGGTTTTGGGAGATTAATCAGAGATTAAAAAACTCAGATTAGCATTGCTGGCAGTAACTCCTTGATGAAGTTATATTAGCATGTCCTTTCGGAAGCATTAGAGATGGGAACTAGCTTTCCCAAATTAGAGTACTGTCTCTTCCTTAACCTCTTCATTTTGCAAGGCTGATGTTGGCAAGAGCAAGTCCAGGCAGATTTTACTGTTCTCATAGGTGACCTTGAGCCAATGCAGAAAATGGGCATTCCATCTTGGCGCTGCTCTGCAAGATACCCTGCAAGGTTGTTGGGCTAGGTAGGAGCACATATTTCAAAAGTAGAGCCCCCTCTCCATGGTTTGCTTAGTAGTATTTGAGTCTTTAAAATCAAAGCCCATTTTTTTTTCTGAAAGTTTATCTAAATCTGGACCATGGTATGCAGAGGTTCCAAGTGTTCTACCCAAAATATATGTTGATTCCATGCTGGGAAGGGGATGCCTTTTCCTGTTATGGCCCCCAAAAGTATATATTGATTTGGATAACAAACATCTTGACAACTGATTTGACAACTGACAATCTGCTGGCCAGAATAGTTCATCTTACTTGAAGTCAGCTACCAGGAGAAAGCTTCCAATTTTCACTAGACAACCTGCCCTAGACCAGTTTTTTTTTTCTTCCTTGTGCTTTCTAAAAACAAGATGTCTTTTCCGGGGTTACCAAAATGTCTGAACTCTCTCAAAGGACAGGATCTCATGCTTGTTCAGAAAGCCCTGATACTATTGGCCAAATGCTTAAGTACTCAGACAGAGGCCTTGGGAGAGCAAGGACAAAGAAGTAAGGAGAAGTTTGTAGTGCTTTAATGGTGAATTTGAAATGGCTGGGGGTGGGGGTCTTGAAGTATTGAACAAGGGTCAAGATAGAAGGCCTGGTCTATATAACCCCTTTGTAGTTTTCTTCCTTTTTATTCTCCTTCCACTCCCCATTTCTTCCCAGTCCCCCCTTATTAGTCCTCTACTTCCTCATATTTTATTCTTTTCTTCATTGTTAGTTTTCCTCCTGCTGTGCCTGTCTCTTTCCCTCTTTGTAGTATATATTCTTTGATCTTTGTATTCTCTCCTCCATTTGTTCTGGTCCTCAAGCAGCTTGGCCAAGGGCTAAGCCAAACCAGTTATTTAACTATATATCCCTGTTTCATTATTGTTGAAAAGCACTCTCATTTCTCAGCCCATTTTCCACTGGCCCTGAAATTGTGCCCCTTTTTTGGCCTAAATAATAAAAACCCTCAATAGCTGACTTAGAAGGATATAGAAAACTGTCCCTGAACTCTACACCAAACCAAAGGAGCTGTCCATTGCTAGCATATGTTATTCATGATCCATAGCATACTTGTTTCATGCATGGAATTTTTAAAGATGAATTCAGCTATACCAATAGAATATAATTTCCCCAAAACCTTAAGCAGATGAGTTCTTTTACTTTATAATACTGAGTTGCTCAAGCAGACTCTAGGTATGTCCAAGAGGTTTGCACCAGTGGATGAGTATGTTGAGAATATTCAGCAAAGAATTTGTGGATATACCTCTGTGCTGTGTACAAGAAAAGGTAAAAAGGGCATTTTAGAAACATTAATCAAAGGGAAAGCTTTCCTAATGTGGCAATTAGTCTGGTCCAGAGTATGAACACGTCCTGAGCCTGTCCAAGAGAAATATCTGATACTTCTTCAGAATCAGTTCCTGCAGTTACAGCTGATCTCCTTCATATCCCATCATTATATCTCCCTCCATCACAATTTGAAGGGAGGGAATCATAAAACAGGTTCACCAATGTGAAAATAAATATTTGCTGCTGTCTTATAAATCCTTGGCCCTTTTCTAAAGTACCTATAGTTGTAAAATAACTGTAGTTATAACAGTTACATATCAAACTGCAGCATATAAAACTAAATGGGAGGCTGGGATATATGATAAATTAAATGATAAATTAAATATTTCAATGATAAATTAAATATTTCAGGGTTTTTTTAAAAAAAATCTGAGCATGTAAGTTAAAGCTAAATTGTTTGCAGTACTATAGAAATGCCAGAGGTTACTATGAAAGAAAAATCAGACACAGCGTAAGAAGATACCCAATGAAAGTCTAGGAAAGAAATAGTGCTGGTCAATGCCCCAACAAAAGTCCTTTTTCTAAAGGCAATCTGTTCCCATCGGAACTTCCTGTACATTTTAATTTCAACAAGCATTTATCACTCCTGAAGCTTAAAAGCCACATAATTGCCTTCTAACCAACATTTACATCTAAAGCTTTTGTTATTCTGTCGAGCCAATCTTGCAATTTTTTTCTCTATTATTGCTGAGGCTACTCTGCTAGGATTATAGTAAATGACAAATATGAAAATATAAGAGATTTGGGTATTTATTCCAAAGCTTAAGTCAGCTTCCCTATACTTTGAAGTGTAAGCCTCTTTTTGAATTTCATCTAAATATCCAGACAATTTGTGTGAAAATGAAGCAAAGGTCTGCAAGATGACCATGAAATTCAAAGGGGTTTGGTGCCCACTGGGAACATTAGAATGGAAAAAGAATTCCACAGCCTAATACAGTCATTGGGAAATTAATTGTCACATAAGCCATTTGTTGGTTTTACTGGAATTCCTTTTATTTGGAAACAATGTCCTGGACATATTTTATATTTTTAGCTTTGACTGAAGCTGAAGCAATGAAGTCAAATTTTAATTCTCTTAGGCCAATGCTACAATAAGAACTGAGGCACTCAGCCAAATATCATATCTTCTTCCCTGTAAGAATGTCCCTGTTGCCCTAGCAATGGAGGTAGCTGTAAGAAGCTCAAACATTAAGCAGTTATCTTCAGCATGCCAAGACCCAATCTTTCTTTGTGTTGAATGACTTTCCTTTCCCCTGAGCTATCTAAGACTCAAAATGCTGAAAGGCAGTCATTACAGGACTGTAGCCAGAATGTACCAGAGCTGCATAAGCCAGATTTATGATACATTTGTACCGTAGTGCGTATATTCAAAAACAAATCTATTTGTTTGTCAAGGTTCTTCCATCCACAATATTTTATGAAACCAGAATATATATTTTTTTTAAAAAAAACCCTTAAAATAGTACTATTGAAAGATAATCTTTATGGCATATTCTTTGTGTGAACAGCTAGTTGCACGAATCTTCAGCCTCAAATTTAATGGGCTTAATGGCAAAGATTAATTAACCAAAAGGGAGACTTCAATCAAGAGGTCAGAAGGAGGTTAAGACTGGGAAGGGCAGCCATGAAAGCAGGTAGAAAAGATTCCTAAGTGTAAACTAAGCTCAAACTGAAGAATTCCTAATACAATATACAGGTGTGACTGGCCATTCCATAGGATAGGTGCAATGACTGAAAAGTCACAGACTGGCACAGGGAGATCAAACAACTCTAGTAGGGGAGATTGCCAGCAATAGTTAATTGTAGTCTTCTCTAAAGCTGTTGTTGAATGGCTTATGCTTCTCTGTTTCCATATTCTATATTCTCTGCCTTTTTTACTGCACTCTGTGATGATGAGAACAACCATGTATGTGGCAACCCATTCTTAGAGAGTATTGTCATTCCTTGATTCTCCTTGTCCCTCAGTATCTCTATGTCTTACTGTTTTATTCCCAAAATGCTGAAGCAGCATGCAATTTTTCATCTGACCTTTTAGCTGCATTTGCTAATTAGGTTCTTGTTTGGGATACCTTTATGGCAATATCATTCAATGTGGAGAGCTAAAGATGTTGGCTGTTTGCATATTGATTTTGTGTATGCTATATTTATGCACCTAAACCATTTTTAGGTGAGATTCCTCTTGTGGTTGGTTATTAGAGAGAGCTGAGTCCTCTCTAACAACACTTGCACAGTATCAGAAATCATATCCTGGATCTATCACATAGCAAGAAAAGTCAGTCTATTTATCAATCAAGTCTTTCACAATTATAACCACAGATATGGTTATAATTAACACAATATGACATGTTCTACCATTTCTACACTTCTATTTCCACATAATCATTTTTCCATTGGGAACTTTTTGTATCTCCCTTCTGTTACTGCTGAGGGAAGTGCATTGCAGCATAACAGGGGCCCCTTCCGCACACGCAAAATAATGCGTTTTCAAACCACTTTCACAATTGTTTGCAAGTGGATTTTGCCATTCCACACAGCTTCAAAGAGCACTGAAAGCAGTTTGAAAGTGCATTATTCTGCATTTGCGGAATGAGCCAGGGTAAAGGCTCTTCTGGGTCCTGGATAATCTAGGTGTGTGATGTAGGGCAACCCAGTGTGCTACACGTGGGTTGTATAATAACTTATTTCCCCAATTTAGATTATGTTGCCCCTCAACATCCAGGACAAAAGATGTTGTTGTGAGTGGCCATACATCCATAACTTGGTATTTAGAGGAAGAAGAAGTTTGGATTTACACCAAGTCTTGATATGTACCCCAACTTTCTCTCCTGTAAAGAGTCTCAAAGATGGAATCCGCACAGGCCAAAAACAGTGTCCCTGGAACAGTAAAAACACCATTCCAGGGCACTGTTTGCTTGGCTGCTGCCTCTGCATCAAGGCAGCACCGTGTGCCCCCCACCCCCCGGCATCAGGTTGGAGGCACTGCTTTTCAGTGCCTCCATTTTTCCCCACACATATACTTACTGGTGGTCGGAGGGCAGCATGGGCATGCCTCCCTGTCCTTGCAGAGCTCCTCAGAGAGAAAAGATAAGCATGGGGAAAGAAAATGTGGAGGTGTCTCTACGGGCCACAGCCACTCTGGGGTCATTTGCTCCATACAAGGGATGTATGGAGGAGCTGGATTACCTTATATCAGCTATAGCATATTTTATGCATTAGATGAAGATGTTTTAGGAAAATATGCCCAGAGGCAGCATAGTATAGCCCAATCTTGAAAGCAGGGTTGGTACATGGAAGGGAGATCAGCAAGGAAATCTCTGCAAAGGAAGGCAATGGCAAACCACTTCTGCTTCTTACTTGCCTTGAAAGGCCTTTCCTGGGATTGCCATATTTCTGCTGTGACTTGATGGCACTTTACACACCCAGAGGGTTGAGGAATCAAGTACTGAGAAACGGCTATAAGAGAAATACATAAGGGTCCATTTTACACAACACCAAAAAGATGCCTGTGGGGTGTCAACACTTTACATATCCCAAATAAAAAATCCAGGGGACATATAAAAAAGATTCTGGTGTGCTTTCCAAACAGCAAAGACATCAGAGGGGAAAAGAGGCTGCTTCCTGCCTGACTGTTTTGCTGTCTGGTCATTCACCCTCCTCTTTTGTGTGCTCATGAAGGGATTCTCCCTGCCTCCATTTGCTGAAGGTTGCCCAAGAATATTTGCTCTGCAGGCTTCGATACTGGACACATTTTCCGTCCAAAAAGTACATAGTTGCACTCAGCTGGTCCTGTTGATTCCAGCAATATTTTTTTCAGCAACTCATTTTTTTTATTTTCAAGGAGCTATCTTCGAAGATACTCAGACATGCATAAGAGAATCAGCCACACAGAGGATTCCAATTGAAAAGCATTGGGACCATGCAGGACAGGTCTGCTGCCCATTGAGAAGCATAGTGGTAGGCCTGTCCTCTGCTGTCCCAATGCTTTTCAATAGAAGGGTCTGATTCTTTTATCTATGTCTATGTATCTTTGAAGATAGCGCCCCAAATTAAAAAAGGAAAATTATGTATTGCTGGAATCAGGAGGAAGAGCTGAGTACAACTATGCACTTTTCTGGCTGAAAAGGCACCCAGGACCGAAGCCTGCAAAGCAAATGTCCTGGGGCAGCCTTCAGCAAAAGGCAGCAGAGAGAATCCCTTTAGCTGCACACAAAATGTCAGGTGGGGGAAACTGGCCAGAGAACAAAATGGTTGGGTGGCAAAAATAAGATGCCTCCTGAGCTCTGCATTCCACGCAGCCAGGCAGGGGACACGGAAAAAAAGGTGCACTTGAAAGGGTTTTTTAAAAAGACACCTTGAGCTGAAACAAGGCATCCTGAGGATGTCATAAGAAAGCCGTGCAGATTGCCTTACTGCTACCTTTTAATTTTCCTAGTGTTATTGTCTTTTCCAGTGAGTCTTATCTTCTCATAAGAGGATGAAAGTCCAACAGCCTCAGTTTAGTCATATTAGCTTCTAGGGACACTTCAGGGTTGATTTCATCTAGAAACCACTTTTTGGTCTTTTTGGTAATCTGTAAAACTCTCCTTCAGCACAATGTGTCAAAGGAATCTGCTTTCTTGCTGTCAGTTTATACCATAGCTATTTTTATTTTTGATATATCGGTCTGGATCCAAGCTCCGATAAATAGAGGAAATTGTGGAATTAAGTTTTTCCACCTTCCCATAGAAGACCCTGATACACACACGCACGCACGCACGCACGCACGCACGCACACACGCACACAGCCAGTGTGGTGTAGTGATAAAGAGCAGTGGACTCTAATTTGGAGAACCAGGTTTTTTCCCCCACTCCTCCACATGAACACTGCTGGGTGACCTTGGGCTACTCACAGCTCTCTTCAAACTTTCTCAACCCCCTCAACTTCACAAGGTGTCATTGTGCGAAGGAAAGGGGAAGGTGTTTGTAAACCACTTTGAGACTCCTTAATGGTAGAGAAAAGTGGAGTATAAAAATGAGTATAAAACTTCAGTAAATCACTACTGAAGTTCAGGGGTCTCCTGAGAACAGTATACCATGTGGCAAAGTTTAGAGGAGGAATTGGATTAAATTCTCCATCCCCGCTTTTGTGTAAGTGGAACAAGCCTTGTGAGTGGAACAAATGCAGAAGCTTAGATCCATTTCAGTATTTAAACTTCCATAGCCCCCCCTATTTGTTTACTTTTCCCTGTTTTTGTCATATTACTTATTATGCCATTTGTACTGAATTGTTTTCACTAAGGATATCCACCAAAATCCAGATTCAGAGTTTGGATTGGAATTGACTTTGTGGATTTGAAATTCAGAATTGCCAAGTGTTCTGAATTTTATATATATATTTATTTTTGATATATCGGTCTGGATCCAAGCTCCGATAAATAGAGGAAATTGTGGAATTAAGTTTTTCCACCTTCCCATAGAAGACCCTGATACACACACGCACGCACGCACGCACGCACGCACGCACACACGCACACAGCCAGTGTGGATTTATTTATTTATTTATTTATTTATTTATTTATTTATTTAAAAAGTAAAAACCAGCCATTTCCCCTTGATAAACAAGGCATCTTGCTTTTAAACATTTTCCTCAGCCTCCTAATTATTTCTCAGTGCATGTACCAATCTCAGAAAGATGAATAGATGCAGCAAGTGAACAGCAACAGTCACAATTAACTAAGCAGTAGTACTGGGGCTTTGGGCACAGACAGAAAACTGAACCTTCAGAACCCTGAACAATGCCAGGTGTACCTTCAGCTTATGGGTTCTGTGGGGCAGAACTTGGAAGGAGTTTGCAACAACTACATTTTTAAACAAAAATTGTTTACTTTTCCTTAACATATAACACTTATTAAGCATCAACATTTAACATAACAGTTCAAGGTCCTGTTTAAGTTTCATTTCAAGTCCTTCTAATTACAGTGCAATAATGCCAAGTCCACTTCTTCCTGCAAGTGGGTGGCTCATGAAGACTGCAGAGATGTGATGTACTGGATTTGAGATGATGAAGGTGCCCAAAAGAACTCTCACCAATTACATACACAAAGCCCTGAAACAATAAATTCTAACATTTACAATACAGCAAAAATAAACATCTCCCCTCCCACTAGTTCTCAACCACATTGCAGTTACCTTAAACAAGAGGTTAAGAGCTTATAATAATATATCAAGGTCCCAGCCTTGTAGCCTTGCTTCCTCCAACTTCATGAGTTCTGCAGCCTTCTGCTGCTTTCAGTCTCCACCCCTTTCTGGGTCATCCCAATCTGAACATAGGGGTTACACCAGCATCCCCAGAGCAGCATGGGAAATAGCACAGTGAAAGAGGGGACAGGGTGCTGGGGTCTGGGAAAAAATATGAACAGCACTTGCAGGCAGGTTGGAGCAACAGCTGGTGATGGAAGGATGGACAACTACCTTCAACAGCACTGGGCATAACAATGTGGAATGTCCTGGAGGAGCAGCTTGAAGGAGAAGGAGGCATCGGGATGAATTGTGGCATGTACTGCCCCATGAGTAGTGGGCCACTCTATCCCAGGCAAAAGGCAGCCCAGTAGGAGGCTCCAATCCTATTCTGTACACTGCTGCACACAGCTAGTCCCACCTCTCCAGCCTGCCTGCTCTTTCCTGATGCAGGTGCAGAGTGAGACAAAAGCCCAGTGGAGGAAAAAAACATTATAACTTCTCCACGGGGAGTGGAGAAAAGGGGCAATTCTCATCCCAAAGCAACCTGCTTTGGAGAAGTTAGGGACACAAGCCTCTCATAGCTTCTAAGCCTATTTAGCACAATAATACTGTTTTAAAAAAAAAAAAAAAAGTTCAGCAGAGTGGAAATGGAAGCCACAGGGAAGACAGTTCCTTGTGAAGTTGCCATTTGTCATCTCCATGACTGGACAATTGTAATTGTTGCCGAAAGGAAGCAGCGTCAGATGGCTTCTCTGTGGTTTTTGATTTGCTGATGTCTTTTCTTCTCTATCCTTAAAGGTAAAATGTTTCCATCTTTCTTCCTCTCACGATTTTTCTCTCTCTTTCTTTGATCTTCTGATTTTTGTCACATCACTCTCCCAATTCCCCCCTCTTCTAAGATTCAGAATTTTTTTTCAAAAACTCTGCATTGGTTGTGAATGGCTATCTTCAATTTTTTGAGATTTATATACTTGTCAAGTCAATTGTCACATTTCTAACATTCCTAATTCCTGCCCAAACTTTCCTGCCATCATTTTTTTTCTTTGAATGTCTTCCTGTTTTCCTTTTCTGTTCCCAAGACCCTCAATAACATATTGCTCTATGCATGTTCAGCACTGCAGATTTGTCCCCACACTGAGGATGTTATCCGTTTTGTTTTTTCCACATGCTTTCCAATTGTTTTTTCCACATGCTTTCCAATTATGAAATGACAACGTGACACTCATGTACTCTGCTTGGCAGAGGTGAATTACTTGCTTCAGTCACATTTTGCTCAGCTGTTCTTTCCTTACCTCTGGCATGGATTAAAGCTGAGTGCTATCTCTTTCCCACTAATCTTCTTTTTTCTCTCTGCATCTATGTATAATCATCAGGTGCAACTGATAATTCTCTTAATTTTGCCACCCAACATTTTTTCCTTTCTTTAACTACATGGTTTGGGGTTGGGGTTGTTTTTGTTTTTGTTATTGCAAAATATCATACTTCTGTGTATACTCCTAGGTTTCCCACTACCATCAGCAGGGAACCTACTAGCCCTAACTCTAGTGGAATCACATAGTAAAAATTGTAACGTTATGGTTTCATTTATTTATATGTATTTTTAGCCTGCCCTATACCTGAAGTTCTTGGAGCAGGTTCAATACAAGATACTATATAGTCACTTGGATTTGTCCATGTGCTGATTCTGAGGGGAAACTAGACTGATGTAGAGCAAGGGAAATGTTTCTGGGATTGGTCACATGGGTGATTGAAGTCATGATTTCACTGAATGCAAATGAAGCTTGTTCAAGGCAATGCTTTATGTACATGTAAACAATGTTATCTGTTTTGCAGTAATCCCTTTAAAAGAAATCTAATACAGATGTTAATGAAAATGATAACTTCAATGCCCCATTGTAGCTCAGACATACTTAAAATACTGGGACACTGTGGCCCCTTCCACCCATTTATATTTATTTATTTATTTATTACATTACATTACATTACATTTATATCCCGCCTTTTTCTGGAAGACTCAAGGCTGAATAATTCAGTCTTACAGGCCGAATAATACACTTTCAATCCACTTTCAATGTACTCTGGAGCTGGATTCTACTGTGCAGAATGGCAAAATCCACTTGCAAATAATTGTGAAAGTGAATTGAAAGTACATTATTCTGCACGTGCAGAAGGGGCCTGTAACACAGGGCCTGTAAGACTGAATTATTCTGCCAGGTCTATGGCCAAGGACAATGATGGTTATCATCCAGCTGGTCTCCTTTCCCCTTCCCTTCCCTTCCCTTCCCTCCCCCTTCCCTTTCCCTCTCCCCTGAAGAGATTGGTGTTCCCTTTTTTAGTCAGTCATTCCTTTTCAACTCTGACAGACCCAACTGAGATTTTATGTTACTGTTGAAGATTTTTGTTTGGCTTTAATTATGTAAAATATTTTCACTGTAATTGTATGATGCAAGCCACTCTGTGCCAAACTTTTTTGGAAACAGCAGCCAATAAATCAAATAAATGAACAAAATATTATCAGTAACAGCTTCAGGTAAATATATCATATATTGTCAAAGTTGGAATCTGAAAGAAGACATCTCAGCTTTCACATAAAGTTAAGTCATTGATTTTGAAACTAAGAATTTCTGTGTGTGTGTGTGTCTGCACTCAACTGACATTCTGTAATTAACTAAATTATGTATTAACCCATTTTTCCTCCAAAGAGTTCAGAGGGTTACATAGGGTTCCAAGGAGATCTCCCCATCATGCAGTTTACAAGGCTGGACCTGCATTCTGTTTCTTCAGGTCATTCTCGGCCATCATAGTAGTCAGGGATAAATCACTCCCTTTTGTTTTATGGAAATGATCATCTGTATATGGCAATATGTCCTAGGGTATAGGGGGAACAGTCTTGTTTCAAGGCTCCTGTTTATTGAACAATAGACTACATTGTAGTGGAATTATACACTGGTAGCTTTTGGCAGAAGATTGCAGCTCAATTGAAACATTCAGCTGATGTAATAAACCTTTAGGGGGGAAAATCCATGATGGTACAAGTCAGCAAAACCCACAGATTTAATTACTGCCAAGTAATTGCAAAGAGGACCATGCATTATCTTCAACATGCTGCAATGGAAAAGTTCATAGCCTTAAACTACTTATGGCAAATGGTAAGCTTTTCATTAGGTCTGTGAAATGAAATGGAAATCTGCTGTCTTTCCAAAATAATGTGGGCAATGGAAATGTCTAACACAGACTACTGATTTAAAAGCTTTGCGGGTTCTGTCGTTAATGTTTAGCTGACATCGCTGTCTTTAATTTGACAAAATGGTATTTCCAAATGATTAGATGGAGGGGGGAGGCTGTAATAAAGTATTGCTGTACTGCATCCAGCATAACGATGTGACAGCTGTCTGACTCTTTCAGCTGAGACATGAATAAGGTTGCCAGCTCTAGGTTGGAAAATACCTGGAGATTTGGGGGTTGGAGCCCAAAGAAGGTGGAGTTTGTGGAAGGGAAGGACCTTTATAGAGTCCACCCTTGAAAGCAATATTTTCTCCAGGGGAACAAATCTTGGTCAACTGGAGATGAATTGGAATCTCAGGAGATCTCCAGGTGCCACTTGGATGTTGGCAGTCCTAGTTGTAAGTGAAGTCAACCATGTTCTCTTTTTTTCCCCTTACAGAGAGTCTGCTGCAATGCTAGAGAGCAGTGGCACATAATCTAGAACTAAACACCTTATGATATCATAGGATATTGCTGGGAAGAAGAGGTAGCTTGATGGTAGCAGCAGCGAGGGGAATGCTTCACTTAGGTTCAGAACTCCTCCCCCCATGTGACCCCATGGCATTTATAAAGTCACTTTAACCTGCTCAATTATTTTTTGTTGTTATTCTCTGGTTTTAATTTTAATGTATAATATTTAATATTAATGTAATATATAATGTGTATATTTAGTGCAATCCAGCAGATTCTCCAGAAAAACAGCATAAACATTTCCTAAATAAATAAAGATAAATTGGGCTTTTCAAAAGGGTTATTAAATTAACAGCTGGACAGCTCCGAGTGCATACATTTTTGGTTCCTTTATTGGCAGTTCCTTACTAGCTGCTGCACTGGATAAGAACTTTCAGAGTCTGTCTTTTGTGATAAAGCCAGCTGGGCAACTGAATGTGTTACTGTTAGGAGGAGACTGATATTATCTAAGGGCCCAATTTCTGAGGGAAACTGGCTAATGGTTTGTAGTCTTTTGTCATCACATTTATATTGTTAAGAGTCCTAAGGATGATGGAAAGCCAGTAAGACCATGAATTGTCGAAGGCATTCATGGCCAGAACCAACTGGCTGTTGTGTGTTTTCTGGGCTGTGTGGCTGAGGTCTGGCAGTTTATGTGATAACAAATGACAAGGTGTAGTGGAGCTGCAACAGGGAACAAAAAGAGAACCTACTACACCAAGGCATGCCACAGTAATGTGTTTCTCTCCATGGCACAGTGTGGAATAATTGTGTGCGGGATATATGTTTTGCCCACAAGAGAGCAAGGAGCACTTGCATGTGTCCTAGTAGCGTTCATTTGCAGTTACAGTTGCTGATGCATTTGCAATCACATTCACAACTGTATTCACAGTCACATTTGCAACTTCACTGTTTGGTGATTAAAATGAATACTGAAAGCTGGCACTACAAAACATTGCATGGCCAGTTTCTGGAGAAGGTTGGGGTTGGGGATCCCAGTGCTGATGGGATGGGGCAGGTATGACGGTAGGCGGCGGCCATATGAGAGAAGGTGGACGAGATATGGTTATGCTCAATCACCTTCTGACCTCCGACCTATCCCAAGGGACGAAGGTGGTTGGGTTCAGAGACACCCTGCTTCGTCTTTGGTGTTGATAAATGCCAGGTCCATAAATAATAAGACCACTGTTCTCCGGGATTTTCTTGGAGTTCAGCAGATGGACCTGGCCTGTGTCACCGAAACCTGGGTGCGCGAAGGCGAGACCGTCGCCTTAGGCGAGGTCACGCCACCAGGTTTCGCGTGCCTCCACCGATCGCGAACACAGGGCCGGGGGGGTGGCGTGGCAATGTTAGTCCGAGATTCCATCCCTTTTAGGGCTATCCCTGTCCCCGAGATCATTGGTATGGAGTGTGTCGGCCTAGAGTGGTTGGCATCGGAGAGGTTGGCTGTTCTCCTGGTGTACCGGTCTCCTAGCGCCCCGGGAGACGGCCTGCCGCGGCTGCTGGAGGTGGTGGCGGACTGGGCGTTGCGGTACCCCAGACTTATTGTCCTGGGGGACTTCAACGTCCATGGCGACGCTACCTCATGCACGGTGGCTGCGGACCTGGTGTCATCCATGGCGACGCTGGGCCTCTCCTTGGTAAATTCTGGCCCCACTCATGAGGCCGGTCACACACTGGATTTGATCTTTGGGTCAGGGGTTGATGTGGTCATATCCTCTATTGACAGAGTGCCATGGTCTGACCACTATGCCCTGAAGGCTCGGATGAGCATGCCGCAACACCCCTGTCTAGGCGACGAGTGAATTTATGCTCGCCTGCGGAGACTTATGGATCCTGATGGATTCCTGAATGCTCTGCGGGATCCTGAACCCGCCAGCACCCTCGATGGACTAGTAGCGGATTGGAATGTCCGCCTCTCAAATGCCATTGAGGCTATTGCCCCCCGACGCCCTCTTCGACCCCGTTCCCGGCTGGCTCCATGGTTTACTGAGGAGCTACGCTGTTTGAAACGGGAGCTTAGACGGCTAGAGCGAGTGTGGAGGAAGTCTCGTGACGAAGCTGCGCGAACATCTTATAGGACGCTTATGAAGGCCTATGAGATGGCGACGAAGGAGGCAAAGAGAGCGTTCTTCTCCTCCTCTCTCGTGTCTGCTAGCTCTCGCCCAGCGCAACTGTTCCGTATAATTCGATCTCTTACCTCTTTATCAGAGGGCTCAAAAAATGATCAATTGGCTATTAGCTGTGAGGCATTCATGAGCTATTTCACAGATAAAATCGCGTCGCTCCGCCAGGACCTCCCTGCCACCTTGGAGACAATGAGCGAACTGGAGGCTCCCTTGCTGTCTTTTGGCCCTCGTTTGGCCCAGTTTTCCCTGCTTTCCGAAGACGATGTTGACAGAGCCCTGGCTGCTGTTAGACCTACTACCTGTCCTCTGGATCCGTGCCCCTCCTGGCTTATTAAAGCATGCCGGGAGGAGCTACGACCCCACCTGTTGGCTATTATCAACTGCTCCTTTGAGCAAGGAGTTTGTCCGGGTGGGTTGAAGGAGGCAGTGGTCCGCCCACTCTTAAAAAGACCATCTTTAGATCCTAGTGATCTGGCCAATTACCGCCCCGTCTCGAATCTTTCGTTTCTGGGGAAGGTAATTGAGAGAGTGGTGTTGGAGCAGCTTCAGGGTTTTCTGGAGGACGCATCGGCCTTCGATCCCTTCCAGTCCGGCTTCCGTGCTGGGCATGGGGGATCCGAGACTGTTCATGCGTCGCTGTCACAGATCACGCTCGATATACAAGCTTGCACCGAGCCGAGAGTGGATGCCGCTGCTGGTGTTGTTGGATCTCACCGCAGCATTTGATGTGGTCGACCACGACCTTTTGACCCACCGCCTGGCCGTTTCCGGGGTACGGGGTACTGTCCTTCAATGGATTGCCTCGTTTCTCCGGGACTGGAGTCAGCAAGTGTGGTGCAGGGACCAAGCTTCCCGGAGGTGCCCGCTTTATTGCGGTGTGCCTCAGGGAGCGCTGCTGTCCCCGTTGTTATTTAACATCTATATGCGACCCCTTGCTCAGCTGGTACGGAGCTTTGGGCTGGAGTGCCATCAGTACGCTGATGATACCCAGCTCATTCTGTCGATGGAGGGGGGAGCAGACACCGCCCCTGCAGCTCTACAGCATTGTTTGGAGGTGGTTGCTGGTTGGTTGACGCAGAGCAGGTTAAAACTGAATCCATCAAAGACGGAGATCCTCTGGCTAGGCCGCCGGGGGGCGGGGTTTTTCCAGCCGCCGGTGTGGGAGGGGGTCTCATTGGCACCGGCCCCCTCGGTTCGCAGCCTGGGGGTCCACCTGGATTCGTCTCTTTCTATGGAGACCCAGGTGGCCCATGTAACCCGGGTTGCGTTTTTCCATCTTCGCCAGGCCCGGCGGCTGGCCCCCTTCCTCTCCCAGGCGGATCTGGCCACAGTGATCCATGCAACGGTCACCTCCAGATTAGACTATTGCAACTCGCTCTACGCAGGCCTACCCTTGAGGCTGATTCGGAAATTGAAACTGGTCTAGCACGCAGCGGCTCGTTTGCTCACGGGAGGTGCCTCCAGAGACCACATCACGCCCGTGTTGCACCGTTTGCACTGGCTCCCTGTTGAATTCCGAATCGTCTTCAAGGTACTGGTGTTAACCTTTAAGGCCTTACGCGGTCTGGGACCTTCGTACCTTAGGGACCGTCTGGCCCCATATGTCCCACGTCGGTCTCTGCGTTCGGCAGAGGCCAATTTACTGGAGGTCCCCGCCCCCTCTATGATGCGGCTGGCCTCCACTAGGGCCAGGGCTTTTACGGCCCTGGCCCCTGCCTGGTGGAATGCTCTCCCGCCAGCTGTCCGGGCCCTGCGGGACCTCAGTGAATTCCGCAGGGCCTGTAAGACCGAGTTATTCCGCCGGGCTTTTGGGGAGGCCGGCTGCTGATAGGTGCCCATTAACAACTGAGATCCGCTGTTCCCCCCTCAGAGTCAGAGGAGTGAAAGGTTGAATGCCATCTTTTTTAAATGTTTATAAGCTTGGAGCGCTGCATTTTAACTTGTACAAATTTTAGTATTTTATCTTATTTATCCACTTGTATGTATTATGTTGTAAACCGCCCTGAGCCCTCCGGGGGAGGGCGGTATAAAAGTGGAATAAATAAATAAATAAATAAATGAATGAATGAATGAATGAATGAATGAATGAATGAATGAATGAATGAATGAATGAATGAATGAATGAATGAATGAATGAATGAATGAATGAATAAATAAATAAATAAGATAAAGGACAAGGTTTACAACTGAAACTTTGAAAAAGGAAAGCGAATCACTGATTTTAGCCAGTCAAGAGCAAGCAGTTAGGACAAATACATTCAAGGCCAAAATAAAAAAAATCCTCAGATGATGCAAAGTGCAAATTGTGCAAGGAAGCCAACAAAACTGTAGATCACATTTTTTATTTAAGAAGCCTTTATTGGCATAAATTACAACAGTCTACACTACAATGACAGTACAAACAACATATGAACAGATGAGCAAAGCAAAGTCAAGCCTTTGTAATTCCAAGCAGAAAATTTGCAACTATCTCACAAAATGTCAAATCAGTACTATTCAACAAGTAAGGTATCCTGTAATAGTCCAGCAACTGAAAGCCATTTGCCAAAATTGTGTCCTTATATTTGGACCTGATCTTTTCAAGCCTAGGGAATTCAAACAAAGTGTAGATTAGCATTTCCACAGTGCCGTTATTACAAAGGCCTGTAGATCACATATTCAGCTGCTGCAAAAAGATTGCCCAGACTGAGAACAAACAGAGACAACACTCAATGGCCAAGATGATCCACTGGAGTTTATGCAAGAGTTACAACATAAGAACAGCTAAAAACTGGTGGGAACTTCATCCAGAGAAAGTCTTGGAAAATGAGAAGGTCAAGATCTTGTGGGACTTATGAGTCCGAATAGATAAAGTATTGGTGCATAACACACTGGACATCACAGTGACCGAGGACAAGAAAATGACCATCACTGACATACCAATACCCGGTGACAGCAGGGTCAGTGAAAAAGAACATGAGAAGGTCACTAAATATCATAATTTAAAGATCAAAATTCAGCACCATGGCACAAACCAACCGAGATCATCCCAGTGGTAATCAGCACCCTGGACACCACTCTGAAAACACTAGAACTTCACTTGAAACACCTTCAAATTGACAAAATCAATATCTGTCAGATTCTAAAGGCAGCCCTGCTGGGATCTGCATACATACTATGATGATACATCCTCTGGGTGGGGCTTGAACTCGAATGAAAGGCCAACAATCATCTAAAGAACTGGCAGATGTGATAGTAAACAAAACATAATAATAATGCCTGGTGGAACACTCTTCCACCAGCTGTTCGGGCCCTGCGGGATCTTGGTGATTTCCACAGGGCCTGAAAGACAGAGTTGGTCCACTGGGCTTTTGGAGTGTCCAGCCGCTGAAAGTGCCCCCCCCTCTTCCATTTTTATGGAATTAGGGTCCATTACCATCTGTTGGACCCACCCTTTCTTTTCCCTCTCGGGAGGGTTTAAGAGGGATATTGCGGGCATTGTTATGTTATGTATTAATTGCTGCATTTTAATTTATATTATTTAGAGATTAACTTATATTTGATTTTTATGTTTATCTGTATTTGAATGTTATGTTGTTCACCGCCCAGAGCCCTTCAGGGGTTGGGCGGTATATAAGTTGAAAAAAAATTTATACCCTACCTTCCCCCAGAGCTATTTTTTATAAGGGCTCTCCAAACACCTATTCCATTCTGTAGTGACCAGCAGCTTCCTTATTGCTCCAATGAAGAAACACTGGGATAGAGTATTGTTGAAAGCTTTCACTGCTGGAATCAATTGGCTGTTGTAAGTTTTTTGGGCTATGTGGCCAGGGTCTGGTAGTTTTTGCTCCAAATGTTTCACCCAGATTTATGCCTGGCATCTTCAGAGTCATGTTGCAATAAGCTGTGGAAGAGAGATTTGTAGCCAGTTCCATGGCACACCTTATGTAGGTTTCTTTGCAGTCTCTCCAACTGGCTGAACTGAACATGGCAGTATGCCAAGGTTCTAAATACCTCAAATTGTCCCCTTGTCTCAAGAGGGGTGGGGTAAAAATGGTTCTCACTCCCATCTGGGTGGGAACCAAGTTTTGGTCCAATTCAAACTACTGTGGGAAGAAGTTATGGGACCCATCAGAATCTTCTCTGGAAATAACATGGGATTATTAAGTTAAATTTCTAGCCATCTGCTGGAGGTCCAAATATTCTATTTGGGCACAAGATTTGGTCTCAAGAGGAGAGGAAACCTTACCTTACTATCCAGTCAGGTTTGTTTGTTTATTTGTTTGTTTATTAGGTTTATAGACCGCCCTCCCCCAGGGGCTCAAGGCGGTGAACAACAATAATATAAAAAACAGCTTTAAAACACAATATAAAACAACTAAATATCATTAATAAAACCAGGAACCATACAGCATCAGATGGCATCACATCCCTCCTCCCTCCCCACCCTTATGCCCATGGGAGGCCAGATGGAACGGCAGCGGTGTATTTAACCAGGCTGGCCAAATGCCTGGCGGAACAGGTCCATCTCGCAGGTCCCACAGGGCCCTGATCTCCCTTGGAAGCCTGTTGCACCAGGTGGGTGCCAGGGCTGTAAAAGCCTTGGCCCTTGTAGAGGCCAGCCTGATTGCTTTAGGGCCAAGGATTACCAATAGGTCCTCCTCCGAAGAATGGAGGGGCCTAATGGGGCGATATGAGGAGAAGCGGTCCCTCAGGTATGCAGGTCAAAGGCCATGAAAGGCTTTGAAGGTCAAGACCAACACTTTAAACATGACCCAGTACTCGATCAGCAGCCAGTGCAGATGGTATAGGACCGGCATAATCTGGTTACTGCTCAATGTTCCCGTAAGAAGCCTGGCTGTCAAATTCTGTACGAGTTTCAATTTCTGGATCATGGCTAAAGGTAAGCCCGCGTAGACAGAGTTAAAGCAGTCTTACAGAAGGCTTTCCTTATCATGCAAGGTGATCCAGTAGTCTTACAGAAGGTTATCCTTATCATGCAAGGTGATCCAGTATTCTTACAGTAGGTTTTCCTTATCATGCAAGGTGATCCTGAAAAGTCAAATGCCTGCAACATCCACTCATTCCAGAGATCCACTCTGAAATAGCACCAATGGGGGTGAACGCCTACAGGCAGCTGTCTCTATTGGCGGCAGCAGTCCTATATTCATCTGATATTCTGGTCCTGCTATAAAACACATGGTTGCATGTGATTTTGCAGTCATGCCTGAGAATATGCGTAATTTTTTTGTTCCAAAATTCCTTCAATGCTATTATGTTGGCACTCATAAAATTGTAGCAGTAGGTAGGTGACAGAGACTGAGCAAGCATGAACAAAGGTTTAGCAGAAAGGAGGCAGTGGGATGACTTTCATTTTCTTTTTAAATTATCTAAGGATTAAAGTGGGATTAAAAGAGTAAGTCTAAGCAGGTTTGAAGAGGTGGAGAAGAAAGGATAGCAAGACAAAACTGGCTGTCTTGTCATTTTAATGAAAATTTTAATATGATCAAGGATACAACTGAAGTTCATAGAACTTTCAATAAAGGATTTTTAAAATTATTTTAAGAAAGTAGAGTCTTGAAAACTGCGCTGTGTGGGGCTAAGAAACAGAAATAAGGGTTTTGCATCATTAGCATGACTCTTCATGAATGCTGTACATCAAAAAGGCCAACTGGGGAATTTGTTGAGGAAGAAAAGGACAGAGAGGTTTGAGGCAACTGCACATTTTTGTTGTTGTTTTAATGAGGCCAGCTAAGATTTTTTTTTACATGCCCACCTGACAATATTTAGCAGCTATCTGAACACAAGCTTTCTCTATAGGTATACACGTTTATGCAGCAGATCTTTGAAAACAAGTTTATTCTATAGGTATGCATGTTTGGCTTCATTTTCTTGTTAAATTGGTGAATCATAGAATCATAGACTTGGAGAGATCACAAGGGCCATCAAGTCCAACCCCCTGCAATGCAGGAACACACAATCTCAGCACTCCTGACAGATGGCCACTGAACCTCTTTTTAAAAACCTCCTAAGAAGGAGACTCCACCACACTCTGAGGTAGTGCATTCCACTGTCAAACAGCCCTTACTGTCAGGAAGTTTTTCTTGATGTTTAGGTGGAATCTCTTTTCCTTCACCTTGAACCCATTACTCCTGGTTCTAGTCTCTGGAGCAGCAGAAAACAAGCTCGCCAACATGGTATCCCTTCAAATATCTAAACATGTAACTCCTTCCCTTGCTCTATGCTACAAGGAAGGTTCCGAAAAATCGACTTGTAAGAGTGGAAATGTTCCCATTGTATCACAGCAATTCAAACCATGGAACATATATTGCTCGACTGCCCCAAATATGAGGGATCTAGGACCAGACTTTTTGCTCTTTGTCCTGTAATCTTTAATGAATACTCTACTGTGGGGAAGATTACGTTACTACTAAACAATTCCGCCTCTGAGATTTTAACTTTTGTAGCTAGGTTCCTTATAGAAACTTTGAAATGATTACCTGCGACGGTTCTCATGTATGGGATACTTGTTTGGACAGTGTTGGCTGTTATATGGATTCTATGCCTAATAAAGGTTTTAATATATAAAAAAAATCTAAACATGGATATCATGTCACCTCTTAACCTTATCTTCACCAAACTGAACATATTCAGCTATCTACGACTCTCTATACCCTATTACGGCCTAACAGCTTGTTAAACTGTTGCCAGTTCCACCATAAATCTCATTAAACCAGAGAATGCACTGGGAATTCTATGCTGGAAACTCCCAGAAATTTTTGAAACTTAAGCTGTTTGGGTACCTGGTTCAGATTGGACAGCAGGCTAGTTTTTTACTAGCATATGCACAAAAATTGGCAAAACAGCTCAAAGTAATCCAGTCAATCAGGAACATCTAATTTGGGTATATCATTGTTCTGCTGGCAATTGGTATGATCTGACCCACTATGATTATATCATAACAACAGAACTACAGCCAATGGCCAAACGAGAAAACAGGGCATGACCCAGAAAAGCATGATTGGCATTCCCACCACTGTGGGGACTGTAGCATTATAATGGGAAAAGTACTGGTAGTAAGTGGGAAATGGTCACTCCATAACATTGTAACTGTCCGGGCGCGGCCCTATCCCCAGCACCCGGACTCAGCACAGCAGGCAGGGCAAGGGCTGGCAAAGGGAGAGACAGCAGGATAACAGCAGACAGAATAAAAACCAGCAGAGGGAGTGTTGGCTGGGAGGGGCCTCTCACAGCTGAACTGGCTGTGAGAGAGAGTGATGAGCTGCAGCTGGGCCAAGAGGAGGAGTAGATAAAAGGAGAAGGGAAATGGGCCTCTGGAGCTGCCTCTGCAGCAGGGACTGGGGAGGGCATTGGCAGAGGAAGGGAGTGGCAGAGAGGCAAGGAGCTTAGAAGGGGTTGCTGCTTAGAAGGGGTTTCCCATTAACTGTGGGAAAACAGGCTGGTGAACCCCGGGCTTCACACCGGCTGCACAGCCACCCCACCCCTGTGAAGCATAACAGGGTGGGGCAAGGAAGCCAGAGAAGGGGAGAAGCAATCAGAGGGCTCTCTTCTGTGAGGCAACAGAGAGAGGGAGAGGGGTCAGGCAAGCCGGTGGCTCTGGCAAACAGCACCGGGACCCCAGGCCAAGGTATGGGAGGAGGGTACAAGGCATGGCCTAACGCAAGGTGCCCTGTGGGCAAGACTGTTCCTTGGCCCTCAGGGCCAGGCTAAGATAACATTGTCTGGGGAGTCCAACCCCCAGGTCAGGGAAGGTGGGTCGGTACAGCCACCTGTGGGGCCGGGGCAACTAGGGGAAATGCCACAGTAACTACCAAGATTCAAACACTTTTGTGGAACTGTCTTCCTTATTTCTAAAAATAGGACATCTCTGGTTTGGTCACTGCATGTGTTTGGGATGGATTACATTAATTTATAATGCAGTCCAACTGCTTAAAAAAAACAAGGAATTTAAACATATTTTGTTTAGCTTCATTCTTTGTTTGTTTGTTTGCTGGGGTAGAAGGAAGAAGCATTACAGGCAAGGAGCCAAACCCAGAAGATTCTGATAAATGACATTAATGCTGCAGTGTCTGATAATGGCTCTGCAAAGCAGCAGAATCAGAATACAGTCACGTGAGTAGCTCTCAGGATCCAAGGCAAGTAAATATCCTACCTACTGATAGACACAAGTTATCCATATGTGTGAAAGATTTTAATGACATTCCATAATGGCCCTGTCTAGTCAGATAACTCATAACAATGGCTGTGTGTAGTAGCACTTGGGATAATTGTTCAAAGGTTATAATTTTTGGTTGTGAGCTATTATAATGATTTGTTTTGGTTTTTCTAGTATTCTTTATTCCCTGGAAGATGCCTCAGTTCTTCAGGCAGGAATGGGTATGCTGGGAGTTTTAATTCTTGTTTAAGATACAATGCATCTGAACTGTCATTTTGTTTTTGTTTTTTTACTGGTTGATTTATCTAATAGCAAGAACAAAATACACATTTCTAAACTCTACTGTATTTATCAGCAGATGCCTGGTTAGCATATAACTAGTTCATTAATGTGCAATGTTAAAGGCAGGGTTGCAAGAAATACTATGTGTAAAAAAACCAGTATCCATGGTGGCTGATGCTTACTACTGCCTTTCTTGTCTCTTGATGAGCCATTCATACATAGTCAGGTGAATCCATTTACTCCCATTCCACCCACATTTGGAAAATTTGCAGTACTGAATGAAAATGTCATGGGGTTGCCCTAATACATTTTTTACAGATTATGTTCATTGAGCATTGAAGACAGGGGTGTAGACATGTGTCCAATCTCTATTGGAAAAGTGCCATGGTTGGACCATTTTATCCAGAAAGTTTATCTGGATCTCTCAATTCCTCCACCGCCCTCATATACAGTGAGCAAATTTATGCTCACATGCATAGACTTATGGATCCAGTTCGTTTTCAAAATGGAACCAGGATCCAATATCCTCTAGCAATTCATTCAATGTGCTGATGGGTGACTGAGAGGATGGGTCAGTTCCACACAGCATAATAACAACAGGTTGCAGCCATTATTTTTTATTCCAGGTCCATTTTTTTCCTTCGCATGGGTGCCCATTTTCTGTGAAGGAATTGAATTGAGGTTGAGGAAAATAATTCATTTTCTTTCTGTACCTTTGCACAAACCCACACATTTTTTTTACAATGCATACATAGCTACAGGCTCAAACATCTGAATCCATCCCATCTTTCCTGCATTCTGTTTGACTGTTCCACAGCTCGATTGATTGTTTCAGGCTTCCTGTGCCTCCTGCATTTTGATTGGTCAGAGACAGCCTGGACCATTCCCCTCAGCTTCTGTCTTCCTCTCTCCCCAGCTTCCAATTGGTGAAGAATCTACAGCAACCCCAGGAGCCCAAGCAGGACCCCCCTCCTTTTTCTCCATTGTGGAAAAAATGTTTAAACCACAACATATGTAAACATGAAGCATGCAACCCCCCCCCCTTTTAATCTTGTGATATATCTTGGGGTGCCTAACAATGCAGTGCCAAGATGAGGAGTCCATTCTCTGCATTGGCTCAGTGTACCCACAAGGACATACAGTAAGTAAGTAAGAACTTGTCTGGACTTGCCCCCTCCAAATCAACCTTGCAAAATTCCACTCTCACACCCTTCCTGACAGGATTAAGTGAACCCAATACCCTTGCCGTGGAGAGTGTTCCCATCTCCAGCCCTGAACAATACACCCAGGTGTAGACAATGGATGTGTTAATGTGTTTTTCTGCTCAGTGTTTTCCTAACTTCTTCCTCTGACTAATACCTTTAACAACTGCCTTATTTGTATTATCATTGCTCTATAGCTGTAATTTCATCAGCTACCTTTCCCCTTGCAAATACTCCTGAGCTTGGAACATCAAGCTGATTCATCAACCCATTAGATCAGGGGTATTCAAACGATGGCCCTCCAGATGTTCATAGACTACAATTCCCATGAGCCCTACCACTTGGCCATGCTGGCAGGGGCTGATGGGTCTTTCCAGATGGGTTGAAGGAGGCGGTGGTCCACCCGCTCTTGAAAAGACCATCCTTAGATCCTGGAGATCTGGCCAATTACCGCCCCGTCTCGAATCTTTCGTTTCTGGGGAAGGTAATTGAGAGAGTGGTGTTGGAGCAGCTTCAGGGCTTTCTGGATGACACATCGGCCTTCGATCCCTTCCAGTCCGGCTTCCGTGCTGGGCATGGGACGGAGACGGTTCTCCTCGCTGTCACAGATACGCTCCGTGTATGCAGCGCTGGACCGAAGCGGATCAAGCTGCTGGTGTTGTTAGAGTCTCACCGCGGCGTTTGACGATATGGCTCTATCCACACGACCTTTTGACCCACCGCCTGGCGGCTTCCGGGGTTCGGGGCACTGTCCTTCAGTGGATTGCCTCTGTTCCTCCGGGTGTAGTCAACAAGTGTGGTGTGGGGACAAAGAAAGCTTCCCGGAGGTTCGCCAGCTTCATTGCGGCGGTGTGCCTCGGGGGGGCATTGCTGTCCCCACTGTTATTGCTTTAACATCTATATAAGCGTCCACTTCGTTCAGCTGGGTACTGAGCTTTGGGCTGATCTCACCCATCAGTACTTGATGACACTCAGCTCATTCTGTTGAGCGGAGGGGAGCTGCCGCTGCCCCTACAGCTCTACAGCAATGTTTGGATGGTCGCTGGTTGGTTACAACAGAGCAGGTTAAAACTTAATCCATCGGCGACGAAAGAGATCCTTTGGCTTGGTGCGGTAGGGGTGAGATTGGGGATTTCCAGCCGCCCGTGTGGGAGGGGCCATATTGGCACCGACTCCCTCCCGCTTCGCGCAGCCTGGGGTCCACCTGGATTCGTCTCTTTCAATGGAGACCCAGGTAGCCCCATATAACCCGGGTTGCGTTTTTCCATCTTCGACAGGCCCGTCGGCTGGCCCTCTTTCTCTCCAACACTGGTTCCTAGCCACTGTGATCCCATGCAAGCGGTCACCTCCAGACTGGACTATTGTAACTTCGCTCTACGCGGGCCTTCCATTGCGCCTGATCCGGAAATCTGGGAAATTGGATTCAACACGCGTCACGGCGGCCCGGTTGCCTCACAGGGGTGCCTTTCGTGGAACACATCTCCCTGTGTAAGGCGCCGCCTGCATTTAAGGTTACCTATCGAGATTCCGAATCATGTTCAGGAAGGTGTGGGTGTTGACCTTTAAAGGGGCCTTTACGCGGCCCGGGACCCTCGTATCTTCGGGACCGCGATACCCCATATGTCCCGGCTCGTCCTTCTGCGATCAGCAGAGGCGAATCTACTAAGAGATCCCTGGCCCCTTGATGACCAGCGGCTGGCCTTCCACACAGGGCCAGGGCCTTCACAGCCCTGGCACCGGCCTGGGTGGAACACTATTAATACCATCAGCTATTCGGGCCCTGCGGGACCTTGGAGAGTTCCTCCGCAGAGGCCTGTAAAACCGAATTATTCCATAACCCGGGCCTTTGGGAGAGTCCAGCCGCCCGATAATGCCCCGCCCCCCCTGTTGGTAGGGTCCCCTACACATCATTGGGACCCTCCTCATTTGTTGGAAGAGGGTGGTATATGGGTCTCCAGCGGGGCCCTATTGTAGAATGTACCTGTTTTAAGATTTTTATGTTTTTTGTATGACTTTATGTTGTTCACCGCCCTGAGCCCTCCGGGGATAGGGCGGTATAGCAAGTTTAATAAATAATAATAATAATAATAGTCCATGAACATCTGGAGGGCCATAGTTTGAAGACCCCTGCATTAGATTAATGACCTAGCCATTAAGGTTGATGTATGCTTCTTGTCTTTCCCTGGAAAGGCAGGACTTTCCCTTGTCCTGAGAAATTAAGCTCAGACTGCATAACACTGAGGGTTCCTTTTTTCCTATAAGAAGTCCCCTCGCCCAGTACCCAGTATTCAATATCTCTGGACATCTTTCTGTCTGGGATATGGTTCCACAATGTGTTGTTCTTCCAGACCTAGGTGCAGGTTGTTCAGTTCTGGTCATCGAACCATTCCACCCCAAGATCAGGTGACCATAACCGTTACTTCCCCCAATTCCCTCCTCTATTCCAGACCTATCCTCTCAAAACTGCTTATATCCTAGGACTGTGTGAGTGTTCTGTTTTGATTATTGAATGCTTGTGCACCCCCATTATCCCTCAATAAAAATTGTTCAACTTTATTCATTCTCCTGTTGAGTGTCTTGCAAAAGCTGATTTCCCTAAAACATACACAAACCAGCTTGCGTGACCTTCTGCTAACCAAGAGTCTGCTCTCCCTAATTCCTCACCCTAAAAATGGAGAGACTTCCGTCACTTCAGGTGACATAAGCATTAACGATTTTCAAGCAAGTGGTACCTAAAGTGGAAACTAAATTTATTATGAATTAGATAACATTCAGTGTTGCATACCACTGCCTACAACAGATCAGCAAACAAAGAGCTCACTTCGGCCAAACTGAAGCAGTTTTAAGTCCCATTGTTTTCAGTGGGTGGATATTGCTTTGCACATTCCAAACTTTTCTTTTAAATCATTCTGTCTTTTTTACAGTTAATCAGGCAGGTTTTGTTGTCAAGTAACTTATAGGGAAAGCTCATATTGCTCTGATCACATTCTAAACTATAATTAGAAATAATGAACAGGGGACTAGGAAATTTCCTCTTGGCAGAAATCTTCCTTCCACAAGGTAAGCTCTTCAGCACTTCTTCAGGTCATTTTTCCTATATATCTACAGCTTGCTTTTCTCTTCTCGTTAACTGATACTCCATTTTCCTCAACATTCTGTGACTCTTAATGTTCCCAACTCAGCCCCTGTGTCAGGGCAGGGACATAAAGAGTATGCTTTAACACATGTAAAACTAGAACATAGATTTGAGATTTGGGATTCTTTGAATCTAGTGTATAGAATGTTTCCAGTCATGGTTAATATGTCTCCCAGGGAAGGAAATACAGATACTTAGAAAGTAAGTTTTCTGACCTAACAAATATATAGAATGGAAAAGGGGAAGCAATATAGTAGCAGTACAAAACAGATTATCTGAAGTCTTCAGTGGCAACAACACTGGCTCATTCCGCACAAACAGAATAATGCACTTTCAAACTGCTTTCAGTGCTCTTTGAAGCTGTGCGGAATGGCAAAATCCACTTGCAAACAGTTGTGAAAGTGGTTTGAAAATGCATTATTTTGCATGTGTGGAAGGGGCCACTGTAATAATTTACTCATGGCAACCCGATAAAAAGTATTCCCTTTTGCGTAGTCCTAGTATTCAGTGATATTACTTGAATCTAATAACCAATTAATGCCATGACCATAATAAAGATTGATTTGATTTGAATATAACTGTTGACCCTCCTCCCTCAATTGTGTTTCTCCCATCTGGCTAATCCAGAAAAACCTCCCAAGAAAGAAGAGATAGGTGTGAGAGTTCTCAAAAAGGCACCAGAAGTTGTGGATTAATGGGGGAAGGTTTTCAGGGTAGGAAGGGAAAGAATCTATAGCTAGGTGGATGTTCTTTGGGAGGAGGATGTAAGGCTGGTGAGCCTGGAGTGGATAGGGAGAGGCTAAGGGACAGGAATAGGCAGAAAGATGTGCAGGTTCAGTTTCAGAGAGGAAAAATAGAAGAAAAACATGTTCAATCTGTCTTGACAAGGTGGTCTAGTCTTCCATGTCAATGATGATGGAAGAAGCAGCAGGAGCAAAACAAACTACAAAATGAAGGGTTTGACAAGCCTTGTCATGCACCTAAATTTACCTGGGTGCAAAGAGGGATGACAATACTGTTACCTAGTCCAAAAGGCTCCCATTAAAGTCAGTTATATGTAGCAGCCCCCCCCCCCCCCGGTATTCTTTGGCCACATAAAACCAGACGCATGGGACAACATCCTGCAGTAGATCTTTGGACTTTAAAATATCAGGAGCATGGGAAGGCAATGCCAGTGTTCTCTTTTCCTCTTTCCTTACTGTTCCTGCCTCTGCTATATGCAAGGGAGAGCACAAGCCCACAGCTGAGCTGGCTACCACAATAGGGTTCCAGTTGGCTCTCCTCCCTTCCTCACCAGTAAGTCCTGGGATGGTCATGGCACTCCCATATATCTCTTTACACTTGTACCAGCCCCAAAGCTCACAGGAGATGGACCAGGTCAACCAGGAACAACACTAGTATAAAAGGCAACCAACAACAGAGTGCAATAAGGTTTCAGATATCAGTCATGACAACCTGATCAGAATCAGGTAGGGTTGTCAAGTCCTCTCTGGCCACTAGTGAGAGATAGTGGTAGGGTTGCCAAATCCAAATTGTGAAATTAGGAGATTTTGGTATGGAACTGGGGGGTGGGGAGAGAGAGAGGAAATTCAGTGGGATATAATGCCACAAAGTCCACCCTCCAAATCATCTATTTTCTCTAGTGGAACAGATCTCTGTAATTGGAGATGAGCTGTAATTCCAGGAGATCTCTAGAGTCAGGGCAGAATCCCATTGTTTACACTTAGCTATTTATTGTCAGCCACAGGGAACCCCCAAGTAACATGTACAAAACGAGCGTATGAATAAGCCCTGCATGTTTCCTTCATTATTAATTGCAACCATTAAGAAAATAGATGTTTTGTAATTAAGGTGAAAATGAAACTGAACAGGCTATAATTAAAAACATGATTTTAAAAAACTTTTTTGTTCTGTTTTTTTCTCTTATTATTGCAGCTTCTAACTCTATTGATTTAACTTTTTACAAGGCAAAGGACGTTTTCCTCATAGGGTCATAGGGGAAGCTGGTATTCCTTAGGGGGAGAAGGAAGATAAACTGCACTTTCTTGACTGACTGCAAGCTGCAGACACTAGGCTTACAAACATTTGTGAGTTATTCCAGTCCTGAAGGATGTGAGGTGGGACTTTGCCTTCCCCTTTCCTCCTAGTGCCTGCCCTGCGGTGCCCAATTTTCCCTTGCAGTTTTTGCTCCTCTGTTTACCTGCTGCTCCCCAATCTTATTACGAGTATACACGCCTCAAAGTCCTCCTGCTACTGGTTGCCTGCCCAAATGCCTGATCCTCCTCATGCTCCCAAATGCCTGACCCTCTTCATGCCTCTGCATCATGCTACTGCCCTTCAAGCTGAAATGTTTGTGGCACTGTCTGTGGCACTGTTTGGAATCTTTCTCATCAATTCTCCAACAGACTTTACCACTAAATATAGGTGCTTTTCATTGCCTCAAAAAGGGAGGGGGACTCCCAAATATAATCCCTCCCAAGTAAATCTCCCAAATATAATCCCTCTGAATTTTATCTAATCTGGATGAAATATATTGACGGTATAAACCTGAGAGAGTGGGAAAGTCTTCAACAGGAAATAATAACAAAATGGAATTATGAAAACGTAACAAAAGAAATGAAAGAAACATTAATGAAACAAAGCTAAACAAAACAACCCAATTACAAATACTCCCTTTTGGAATTATTAGCAGAAATGAAAGAAACCAAACTCACTCCCATGCAGAATGTGAATTGCTACAAAAATCTACAGTGTTTGTAAAAATAGCATTTCTCCACCAGAGGGCAGTTATGCAAGCTGAGTTTATATGTCTACATTTATGCTACATAGCCTTTATGTAAAATGCAGTAGGTCTTTGTTCTAAACTGAATTTGTAAAGTTATTATACAAATACAGGCTATGTAGCTATGTGGGCTATGGCCCACACAAAAACTTCTTAAAGTACTAGGTCACACATGTACAGCAAGGCCAGAGTACTTGTGCTAACAATGAGAAATAATGTATTTTGAAAATGGAAGTTTACATTAAGATATCCTGCCTTCAAAATCAAAAAATCCAATTTAGATCAGTAAAAAAAAATTCAGTCAAGACATTTTGTTCTCCTTCCATTTTATTGCAATTAGATTATAAAATAATACATAACTCCTTGATTAATATGAACGTATTTGCTGGCAAGCTTACAGCACTATCTGAAGCAGAGGTTTTTGTTTGTCTTCAAGTTACAGCTGACTTATGGCATTCCCAAAGGGCTTTCAAGGCAAGATACTTTTGGAGGTGGTTTGGCATTGCCCATCTCTGAGTCACAACCCTGGCATTCCTTGGAGGTCTCCCATGCAAATACTAGCCACCTTGAAAGGTTTCTGGTTGATGACACCACATTCTGTAAGAATTGTAAAACCTGTAACAGACTACAGTAAACACTGTATCATTTGTGTGTTGATAAAACTAAAACATAAGACCCAAGGTTTCTTTTTTTAATGCATATTAAGCCATACATAGTAGGAAGTGAACAACCACCTGGTCAGGGTTTCCAAAATATATTATGTATTTATTCCATTGAGATGTGAGTTTTAAGCTGGTATATTGGTGACACTGAGAAAGGCCCCAGTGGCTGAAACATGTCTGGTCATTTGTGATTTATTGCAAGTTCATTTTTCATCCACTTTGTATATATATTTTTAAATCGCAGCAAGACTTAGGCCTGCAGTTATTTTAATGAAGCCTATTTTTCAGTGCTTTGTTTTTAATCACTAATTGGTGCACACTGAATAAACATTTCCTTTTGTTTTCCAATTTTGTTATCTTCAGCTCAACCCCTCAGGCCTTTCAGTGGATTTTTGGTTGAGTTTTATTTCCCTTTTTCTCATGTTGTAATGGTATCCATGTCAGAAATTGTCTTGTATGAAATAGTCCTGGGTACAAAGGGGGAGATTTGGGATCTTAACTTGAGCAAAAGCTTATTGGGCCTCAAGTCTGGCATCTGTTTTCATTACCACGACTAAACTCTGCAACATATGGAACTCAAAAGTACCCCAAGAGCAAATATAGACTGTGAGCATCTACCAAGCTTTCTTACGAATGAGGGATTCTGGCTTCCAGATCAGAGGGGAATGTTTCAAGGGATTCTTGAAGCTTACCTGTCTTTTTTCTCCCTGGAAGTTAGGCATTGGTAAAGGGGAGGGAAGGTGGCGTGGTATAGCTCTATCTTGTCAGATTCCAGGAGCTAAGAAGGGTCAATACTTGGGAAGAAGGAAGACTTTGCAGAGGAAGGCATTGGCAAACCACCTCAACTTCTCACTTGCCTTGAAAGCCTCTTGCTGCCAAAAGTAAGTTGTGACTTGATGGCTCTTTAAAAATGTAAACATTAGTACTGAGAAAGCTTGGACAATTAATACATTTTTCCACAAGAGGGAGCTACAACTCTTTCTCAGGCAGTATTTCAGTTCTACCGAATAAAGAGAATACTAGTATTTTAAAGCTGTGGTTAAGCTTAATTATTAAGCTACTGTCAAGCTTATCAGATTCACCTTTAGCTGATGTCTTTGTGGTAAAAAGGAATTAAGAGGAAATGTGGAGGGGGGGGAGAAGGATTGCAGATTGTTCTTTTAAAATGGAAGAGGATGATACAGTCATGAACTCACATAGGGCAGGGCACAATAATGGTGTGGAATACATGCTCTGGAAGGGGGTGGGGAGGCAACTGTTCTCAGTAAAAAGATTACTACCAGTGCAGAATGAGTTTAAAAGCTGGTTAGTAATTCAGTGCAAGTTTTTGTATACACTTTTGAGAAACACACAATTTTAGCATCTGCAAGGTTTTAATAGTACTGTTGGAAATAGTTGACCCACACTGTGTCCACCACAGCACTTGTCTTCTTGTATGCCTCTCTAAGGACTCTAATAAATAAGTCTATTCCTAGCTTGATATTCCAGCATTCTTCCTGCCCTTCCACATCTAACAGGCATGTCTGTTTGGGTGATATCAGGGCAGAACTTACCCACAAAGGATTGGAATAGTGAAACAGTCCCTTAACTACTGTGCAGAGTGGTCCTCATCCACCTGCTGCAAACACTCCTTCACTGATCCACTGTTTCCTTTTCTGCTGCTTAACAGATCACACTTATCCATTCTTCAGCCACTAGAAATCTCATATATAACTCTCCACATAACATCATGTATAGTATTGGCTGTTGCTTATTCACAGAATAGAATCATAGAGTTGGAAGTCCATTAAGTCCAAGCACCTGCTCAATGCAGGATGGACCTGAAGTATCCCTGACAAGTGTTTGTTCAGACACTGCTTGAAGACTGTCAGCAGGGGGGGTTCACCCCCTCCTCAGGCAGTCAAGTTCACCTTTGGACTACTCTCACTTTTTAAAAAAATCCAAATGTCCAGAGGATACCTTTCTGCCAATCATGTAAACCCATTATTGCAAGTCCTATCATCTGCTACCCACAGGAACAGCTCTCTGCCATTCCCTAACTGACAGATTTTCAAACACTTAAATCATGTCTCCTCTCAACCTTTTGTTCTCCAGACTGAACATCTCTAAGTCCCTCAGCCTGGAGACCAAGCCCTTTATCATCTTCATTGCCCTCCTCTGCACCCATCCACATTCTTTTTGATCCTCTGACTCTGACATGGCACCCCAGATGTTCATGGACTACAATTCCCACCAGCCCCTGCCAGCATGGCCAATTGAACATCTGGAGTGCCATAGGTTCACCACCACTGGCCTAGACTTTTTCAGACTTTTTTGCCACAACTTTTTTCAGGTAGATGATATTACAAAGGCTAACCCCAAATCAAATTCTTTCTGCCAATTTCAGAGTTTTTAGACAAATACAAAAGATTTCTTTTAACAGAAAAACAACCAATAAAATCATGCCAAGTAGGTGAGTGTTGATGCTGAAGCTGCCTTATCAGAGTGAATCAGAATCTCTAGACTACATAGATCAGTTCACCTGAAACATGTGGCTGCTGTGAAGGGTATTACAGCCCATTGAGGGCCTTCCCATCCACAAATCCCTACTTCTCCAGGTACCAGTTTCAAATCTTCAAAAATGTCCTAACCCAGATTTGGCAACTCTATCTCCAGGGCCACAAGCTGAAATTTTTCACATTACCTAGTATGGCTGCCAACGGTCCCTAAAGCGAACGGGGTAGGTGCACCTAAAAGATAAAATCAATGCCACACTGCACCCAATGCTTGAAGGTCTGTCAAAATGAAAGGATTCTTAAATCATATAATAACATAAATCACATCCTGATGAGGCCTGGAGATCTGGAATTACAACTGATCCCCAGGAAAAAAGATATCTGTCCCCTAGAGGAAATGGCTGATGGACTTGGTGACATTATGGTCCCTCCCTTCCTCAAACTGTGCCCTCTTCAGGGTCCTCTTCCAAATTGTCAGGAATTTCCAAGACAGAAGCTGGCACCCCTACCCCCTACTCTGTTCTTTTAACTGGAGATTCCCACATGCAGAACCTGAGACCCTTTGTATACAAGGATGCTCTATGAATGAGCCACAGCACACACATCCCTGAGTGTACTAAGCATTACTCTTTCCAGATATAGTCATCCAAACCAGGGCTATTCTTGAAAAAAAATCTAAACATATTGTGAGGCAGTACATCCCCGGGTGTCTCCCATCACAGGTCTTCCACCCTGGCTCAAGCTGGACCACAAGGTATGGGGTTACCAAGGATTCACCTGCCAGAGGGTGAGGAACTGCCCGCTAGGTTGATGAAGACAATGGTATAAAGTAAGTGCAGCAGCCACCTGGGTCAGCAGAGTTTGGGGCATGGTGGAGGCACCCTGAGGGGAGCAAGGAGTAGTCAGTGCTGCTCTTGGAGAAATCCAGGAGGTTTGAGTTTGGGGAATCCACGGACAAAGGTGATGTGACACCTAGTCATGGTGAACATAGTAGCACAAATCTGTCTGAACTTTTCAATTTGCTCATATTCAATGCTTATTCCAACCCAGCCACAAAAGTCACACTGTCTCCCACCTGAGGAGAGTGAACTATATAAATATCATGGGATGTCATGGAATGCAGCTCGGAGAACAAAATAACTTTTGCCCTTGAAAAAATATGATTCCTTATTTTCAACATTTTCTGGACAGAAGATTATTTTACAGGAATGAAACAAACTAGCCAGAACAACCCACAACTGCTAAACTAGCATTTCTTTCTGAACAGATTCAGAGGACCAGAGGAGGTTTCTGCTGTCTCAGACGAGCAGTTTGAATTTCTTGCTGTTAGATAGCCTTCATGTTGAGTTTAAAAAGTAAAAAAAAAGCATATTCCTGCAGTACTTATTCAGCCATTCTTTTCAAAGACCTTACACTGTAAGGTTGGATAGAGTTATAAATTATCAATTGAAGTGCAGAGGCAAGAAGAAAGCTAGCAGTATCATATAGTATTCTACCCAGCACACAAGGTTTCAACACTAGGGAGAAGGGTGTTAATAAAGTAGGCCAGGAGATGGATATTGATTAAAAAGAGTTCTCTGCAGACATGGTAGCATTAGCAAGAATTTGGAGTCAAGAAGAGACAAGCAAGAGAAAGTCTGAGGAGAAATGGGTAAGTGTAAGAAGCAGTGTGTGTTCAAAAAGGGCTCAGATGCTGTGATACAGTCATTGGAGAAGCTTTTAAAGATCATCCTTTATGATCTTTAAGTCTTTATGATCTACCCTCTTCTAACAGGTTTTCAAAAGAACTTTGGTAAACAGTGGTTATCACAATTGAACACCAACTGTACCTGCCTACAGCAGGAAAGGTTAGCTCTTTCATAGAAATCACATCCACAGCTTATTAGTATGAATAGACCAAAGTCCATTAAGGAAGATCAAAGCCTACTTGTAATGTCCATTAGTTCAATCAATGCAATCTCAAAGATTTTTCTTTTTACAAAAATCAAACACAACCCAAATGGGGCACATAAATTATGGTGGCATATGTGTCTGAAATATTCAGAACAATTTCTTTGCAAGAGTAACCTCTTCCAGAGCCGTCAGGTAGTATCTTATATTTTAAGACATTTTAAAGAGCAATAAAATAGGAAGCTGTCACATCCAGAGAAGTTTGGCAGCAGTCTGGAGCAACATGGTCAAAACTTCTACTCGTACAGTTTGGTTTACATGCATGTACTCATAGAATGCATTGTGTCCTTTGGGATATTGCATTTTGTTGAAAATAATTGGAGTATAGAGTAAATTAATTTAAGTACACTAAAAAATAGGAATAATTTTCAAACATCCTTTGAATGACATGGATTGGCCATGGAAATAACCACAAGCACATTCCTCCAGATATCTATCTCCTGAACGTAATTGTTACACTGTTCTTTTAAGTTGTTCTGTTGTGCTTGAAGGTCTCCATGAGAAAATATAGGTATGATTAAAGAAAAAAACAAACTACTTTTGCCTAGAGAAGGTCTAAGTCAATTAGAATTAACAATTCTTAAGAATCTCTGCTTCCTGAGCATAAGATCAATCTCAGCCCCACTGAGGCTGCCTGTTTTTCCATCTTGGTTGGGCCCTGATTCCCTCTTGGGTCCTGCCTACCCCCTACCCCTTTTGGCCTTTAGATCGGGCGCCTGTTTTTAACAACTTCTGTTGTTTTAATTTGTATTTATTTCTAGTAATTGCTGCTTAAGTTTTTAATGGGTTTAAGTTATATATTTGTACTGATTTGCTGTCTAGAGAACAGCCATACTGTGAGCTGCCTCGAGCCCTTCGGGGGTGAGGCGGCCTATAAATCCAACAAATAAATAAATAAATAAAATATACTTCTGGTGATCCATAATCACTTCTAAGGCTAGGATTGGAATGGAGCTCAGCCCCAAGCAGCCAGGGCCCAGGGTCCCAGAGCAAGCCAGATGGTCATTTAGTGAGTTCAAAGGCTGGCACAGTTTCAGAAGCAGAAAGCAAAAATCAGAACCATAGGTAAGTCATGAGGTTTAATATAGGGAGGAGGTCAGCTACCCAAAAGGCTACAGCAGTGGTGGTGAACCTATGGCACAGGTGCCAGAGGTGGCACTCAGAGCCCTCTCTGTGGGCACGCACAAACAGAGTCCCCCCCACACACACATCTAGGCTGTCCTGGGCCACTGGGCTCGATTATTAGCATTAAACCTAAGACCTAATTTTGGGGAAGCAGTGTAGGTAACCTTGCTAAGCGCTATTAAACCCCATTGATTTTCATGCGAAGAACTAAAGTGTGATCCCTTACCTAGGAGTAAGCTTGGTTGCTGGCAATGGGGCTTGCTTCTGAGTAAACCCTCCTAGGGTTGTGATTCACCTGTTGGAAGAGTTGCACGGTTGCTTCAAAGCAAAGCCACCAAGCTTACTCCCGAGTAACGCACGCCTCAGAGCCAACTGGTTTTTCTAAACTTTGCAATAAATAAATAGGTTTTGGGTTGCAATTTGGGCACTCAGTCTCAAAAAGGTTCGCCATCACTGGGCTACATACCATCATAACTCTTGACGCCTCCATTATATGAATTTTTCATCCAAATCCTGGACACACATACATGATGATATTTGTATTTTCATCTAATGGGATTATGACCACATTCAAAAGAGTTACTAAGACTGTGTTACATAAAGAATAATTTATAATTTGGGGGAAGGGGGATATTATCCGCAAATGAAAAGTAAATCAGGGGAAAGTTTTAATCAAGAAAAATATCATGTGAAGAATATTTAAAGTCTCTGTTGCTCCAAGTGGTAGCATGTGCTCTGAATGTATTCTGTTCAATTCTGTTGTTGTTGTTGTTTGTTTTTCTAAAACAGATTTCATTATGGTGCATCCTGTTGATTTATCTGAACTTTTCAATGGCTTTCAGGGCCACTGAGCATGTTATCCTTCTGGGTTGGAAGTAGGGAGTAGTGTGCTTTGATGATTCAACTCTTACTTGACAGAGCAATTTCAGAACCTGGAGCTGGGGGGCTGCTGCTCACCCCATGGCATTTTGTATTGTGGTATCCTGCAAGGATTGATCTGTTCCCCCAAGCTGTTTAACACCTACATGAAACTGCTAGGAAAACTCAAGAATTTGGAGTCAGGTGCTACAAGTATGCACATGACAGAGTGCTCTAATTCTCCTTCACAACTGAGACAAGTGAACCTGTGGAAGCCCTGAACAAGTGCCTGGTGAAAGTTATATAGGGCAAATCTACTGAAATTCAAGCCAGACAAGATTAAGATACTTGTATTTTCATCAAATGAAATTATGATCACATTCATAAAATTTACTAAGACTGCACTATGTAAAAAAAATAACCTCCTAATTTGTTGTGTGGGGGAGGGGGGTATTTCCTTATCCCCAAATGAAAAATAAACCAGGGGGAACTTTTAATCAAGAAAAAAATATCACATGAAGAATATTTAAAGTCTCTATTGCTCTGTTGCTTGATTGTGTATTCTTGCATGGCAGGGGGTTGGATTTGATAGCCCTTGTGGTCTCTTCCAACTCTATGATTCTATGAGATGTTGGTCAATTGCAAAACTGCTTGAGGACTGAGGAGTCAGCTTCTCCCAGGGACAACTGTACCCCCACTCAAAGATAAAGTTCATATTTAGGTGTTTAGGTGCTTATGGTTGGAGGCTCAGGCCTCTCCCATGGCACGTAAAATCACTTAGGAGCTTCAGTTGATGTTCCAGCTATGGCCGTTTCTTTGCAAGCATGATCTGGCCATACTGACCGATGCTGTGATGAGTTCTCTGCTCTGTCTTTGAAAGTGAGCTCAGCTGGCCCAAAATACAGCTTGTCAGTAAGGGATAGAATACAGGCTTTGTATAATTTCTGTACTGAAATAACCGTGAACTATCCTCTGTTTCCAGGCATAATTCAAAGTGCGGGTTCTTACCTACAGGCCCCTAAATGGTTTGGTGCCAGGGTACTTGAAGGGTCATCATCTGCTGCAGTGTTCAACCCACCAGTTAAACTCCTCCTCACAAGCTCAGCTGTCTGTTGTCAGAAGGGAAATGGATGGAGCACAGAGACACAGCTATTTCAGTGGTGGTATCTTGCTTCTGGAATGTCCTCCCTGAGGTTTGTCTAGTGCTTACTCTCTTTTAGGCACAAGAAGTTGATCTTCTAAAATAATTTCAGAGTCTGCTTCTAGCCTGAGAATTATTTTATAAGACATGTTTTAAGCTGCTCAATGTTTTATGCTGTTTCTGGCTGAGTTTTTAATATTTCATTAACTGTTGATTACTTTTATGGTGTGTTACATTTTTGTTATACTTAACTTCTTAAGCTGTCAGAAGGAGGCAGTCTGGAAAGATGCCACAGAAATCTTCTAAATAATAATTTTAAAAATGTTGCTGCTGCAATACATACAAGTACCCACCAGAATATGATCAACAAGAACACTACAGCATATCTATACAATTAATATGCAAATAAAGGTCAGTTAATAGAAGAACATAATTCAAAAGTTAAATGGATTCTTATTCCAGTTCTATAAGTAGTAAAGAATTTCAGGAGTGCCAAACATAACTAAAACATTGAGGAAATTTCTGAGTGAGAACACTCACCAAGTATTATCAGAGTTTACAGTCGATATAAATGGAAACTCAGTTTCCTAACAATTCAGAGTCAAATTATATTGGAGATCCATGGATTTTAATCCTTTAAAAATGCCACACCATTACCTGAATAACCCAGCCTAGACGGAGCACATTAGATCCCAGAAGCTAAGCAGGGTTGGCCCTGGCAAATATTTGAATGGGAGCCCACCAAGGAATATCTGGTTGATGATGCAGAGGAAAGTAACGACAAACTGTCAAACTGAACAACTCTTGCCTTGGAAAGGCAAACTGAAAATCTCTTGCCTTGAAAAGTCCACCAGGTTTACAACGTTTGTTAAGTACATTGGTCAACACTTGACCAATAGAGAAGGTCAAAAGTTAGGTTTTATAGACAGAAACGGACAATGTTGGATATCTAAGTGTTGAAATGACTCAATGTAATATGTAAAATGTTTTAAAACTCAATAAAAACTATTTTCAAAAAAAAAAGAAAAGTCCACCAGGGATCTCCTTAAATCAAATGTGACATGGTGGCAAAAAAAAAAGGGTTGCAGATTTTAATTTTAAGTCACTGTTGGGGATGGGCTGATATAGTCGTCCTAAAACTTTGCTTTTAGATTCTTGCATAAATCTGCAAATGTGATTTTTTTCACTGTACCAGCAGAAGCTATAGCTTCACCACTGATAAGGAAAACTTGGGAATCAATAGCTTTATGTCCAGAATAAATCTTACAACAGAGGAAAAAGTCTGTAACAATTATTCTCTCAATGCTCAAAGGGGTCTAATATCAAACTTTTAGAAAAAATGAATTAGATAGTTAGAAACTCATGTGAGGGTCACATAATTGTGTCTATATAAGATAGTCATATCCTCCAACTCCTGAATCATTCAAATCTGAGTTGTTCCACTATAATGAGCAAAAGGGGTGGTATACAGCCACAAGGTAGTAAAGGACAAAATTGTACCACTTTGTACCAAATTTGTACCAAATTGTACCAAATTTGTACCAGCTTAATGCTGACAAAATAAAGCCTCCAACTGGAGTGCAATAATAACAGACTTTTTACTTAAATGTTTCATTACAATCTTAAATGGAAATGTACACAAGTTTACAAATATGTATCAAACCAGCTATCTATACAAGAACAAGCTAGCCGGAAATCTAGACTCACTGCCGACCTCATAATGAAACTTCAGGGCTCATTCTGTAAAAATGATAACAAAAATGCAAATAAATAGAAAAGTCCACAAGGAAACTCCCAGCCCAAAATATAATTTTTTAATACTTACAAACTGAATGGTACTAAGAAACACAACTTGTTACAATGAAATAGGATAATCTACAAAAAACAAACAGTATATACAAATCTGAGTTGTAGCAAAACACTCTTTTCTGAAAAGGGTTGGTAAAAGTTTTAGAAATTGCATTTCATCTATAAATGCAGCAGAGTAGCAAGAAGAGATGGTGTGGATTCTATTATAGGGATGATTTGTCTGAGGTATGCCAGTATTCTGCATATAAATGTAATTTTGTTTTGTTTTTTAATCATATCTAGAGTGATCATTGTTCATATTAAACATCCAACACTTCTTCTTGTTGTTATAAGGGCATCAAACGTTTTTCCTCCATCTAAAATAATGTCCATCCCTCTGGTTTGACCTTGTACTTTGATACTGCTGTTGATCTTTATAAGCAGTTATAAACTTTTGTATGCAGGGAATTCTAAGGAAAATGCTGAGCAACAACAATCTGTAGGTTTGCAAATCATTTGTCACTGGGCTAAAATGTAGTTACCATAAAAAGGGCATGACCTAAAATGTTTACCAGCCTCATTCGTTTTAACTACAAGAAACATTTCTATGTTTGAACAGCATACACTGCAGTCCTGCTCTTTGTTTTCAGGAAATACTTTGCACAGGGTAGGGGGCACTGTATTTTTTCACAGTGCAATGTTTATTGCTGTGCAGTCAGTACTAATACTGTTATTGGTTTTGAGCGATACATACAGATTGCACTTTTAAGATGCTGTCCTGTCCACATGTATTTTATAGCAAGTTTCATTGAAAGCAGTATTATGTACTGGGGTGCTGTGTGGTTTCCGGGCTATATGGCCGTGTTTTGAGGATCTGAAGATGCCAGCCACAGATGCAAGCAAAGCATCAGGAGAGAATGCTGCTAGAACACAGCCATACAGCCCGGAAACCATACAGCACTCCAGTGATTCCGGCCATGAAAGCCTTCGGAAGTACTATGGACAACCAAATATAGATGTTCGTACATACATCTCAACTTTCCCTATTTATTAGGGACAGTTGCCATCTTATTTTGAAATATGTATATCCTTCACCCTTCACAAATTGAACGTTAAAATAATATTGAGCTGAGTCCCTACTTCAATCTAAGTTCCCAGTTTCAGCCTCGGTGATCCCCAACAAAGTACTGATGGATGCCATAGTGACCACCAATGTGTTTCTTAGTGGCTACCTACTTCTTCCCTAACAGGCCAATCCACAGGGGGAGAGCTGAATCACCTCTCGGATGTGGCACAGAATCACACTGCATATTTGGGCCCCCACTAGTATAAGGGACACACCACCAGCAGACAGGGCAAGGCTGCTGGCATCCAGTCACCCTAGAGCTACAGAAGTGGTGCCAAAGCTCCAGAACTGGGCACCATTATTTATTATTTTTTTATTTATTAGTTTGATTTGCTAGACCGCCCACCCCCAAAGGGCTCTGGGTGGTGTACAGATGCTAAAACACTTTAAAACATCAATAAATAGAATGATGATGATGATGATGATGATGATGATGATACCTCAGCTGCTGCAAAAAGATTGCCCAGAGTACAAACAGAGACACAACTCAGTGGCCAAGATGATCCACTGGAATTTATGCAAGAATTACAACATAAGAACAGCTAAGAACTGGTGGGAACATTGTCCAGAGAAAGTAATGGAAAATGAGAAGGTCAAGATCCTGTGGGACTTTCGAATCCAAATGGACAAAGTGTTGAAACACAATACACCAGACATCACCGTGATCGAGGACAAGAAAGTGACCATCATCGACATAGCAGTTCCCGGTAACAGCAGGGTCATTGAAAAAGAACACGAGAAGGTCACTAGATACCGTGATTTGAAAATCGAGCTTCAGCGTCTATGGCACAAACCAGCTGAGGTCATCCCAGTGGTAATTGGTATGCTGGGCGCCATCCCAAAAACACTAGGGCAGCACTTGAAACATCTTCGAATTGACGAAATTAACATCTGTCAAATTCAGAAGGCAGCTTTGCTGGGATCCGCACGAATACTACATTACAACTTCCTAGGCCTCTGGGTGAGGCTCGAATTGTAATGAAGGCCAACAACCAGCTAAAGATCTGGCAGCTGTGAAATCCACAATAATAATAATGTGTACAAAATTCCAAAAATGCACAATAACAGATTGCTCAAACAGGCTTTCACTTTTCTGAGATACATCTACAATTCTAACTAGGACTCACTTTGGCCACTTTCATAGCTCCAGAGCCCCAGAATCTCCCCTCCTCATTGTAAATAACAGATGCCAGGAAAAAGGGCACCTGAACCCCTCCCCAGTGTGAGGGGCAACAGAGGTGCTGAGGTCAGCCCATCTTGCTATTGACCTGAAGGAAGAAGAAGAGGAAGAATAGGAAGAAGAGTTTGGATTTATATCCCCCTTTCTCTCCTGTAAGGAGATTTAAAGGGGCTTATAGAGCTACAATGGCATCTGAGCAGATACTGCCACAGGAGACAGGCTAGGGCATTCCCAGGGGTGGACTCAACTGTAATCAGCTTCCACCCGGGTTTTCAAGCCACCAGACATTCTTTTTTTCATACTGGACAATTAATTCTTTGAATTCATCTTATTGCAGAGAAAGGGGAAAGAAAGATGTAGTCTTACAATAAGCCTTGTCTTTTTGTGGTCATGTCCATGTATGTAAATTGCCCATTTTCTACAGGAGTGAGTCACTTTTCTAAAGGAGTGAGTCACTTTTCCCCTCGTACCCAAAAACATTCTTCCACTGGTTCAGAAGACACCATGACAATTGTGTACTTGCATAAGAGCATATGTTAATGAAATCTTTGTTCATATGAATAATAATAGTAAAGGTTTTATCATTTCATTCTGCCTTTCAGTTTAAAAATGTCTGCTTGAAAACTTTTTGGTGTTTAGTGTGAGGAATATGTTAGAATTTGCTATGTATAACATGTAGCCTATCTTGTTCTCAACCTAGAAGAACCTACCTGTGAATAACGAACCATCACTTGGGTTGATCTAGAGACAAAACAAATAGCTGCTTGGTGAAAAATGAATACAGGGAATAAGCAGCAACCCAAACAGTATGGTCTGGCATACAGCATGGTCTATTTGATGTCCAAACATATTTCCCCAGTTCAGTCTATCTGATTTTGGTCTCACCCTCTCTCCAGAATGCTGCATACAGAAACTATACTCTTTTACGCTTGCAAAAACCCTTTTAGGTAGCTTAATATGACAGAAACTCATTGGCCCAAAATCACTCAAAAAGAATGTTATTGAATAGTTAGGTAGTCAGCCAAAAGAATACTGAACCTTGAGGATACTAAACCATCGTTAATTGTTCACCAATGCAAGTACCTGAATCATGTGAGCAGGGGTGGTTGTAGTGATTCTGGGGCACTGACTAAATTCCCAAGATGGGGCCCCATAACCACCCCTCTGCCAGGGCCAAGCAAAAAGTTACCCTTACCCCCTTTAAGATAGGCAGCAGCCACAACAAGCTGGAAGCCTGCTGCTTAAGCCCCAGATGGATCAGTTACCAGCAACAGTAGTAGCTTGCTTTTGTTGTCCTTCCCCTCACTTTGAGGGGGCAGGCACGTTGGCAATTGGTGCCCTGCCAAGTATGAGGCCTGGGGTAATTGCTGCTGTTGCAATAACCATGGTGTGTGGATACAAGTGGTTTCAGCCTTATTATCCTCCAGATTTATAAAACATAAAACCAACAGAACAACCTCCTTCTTGCTAGTTTTATATTATTTCCGCCTTTAATTCAGGCAATTACCTAATTGGATTTCAAAAACAATATTTAATTAGATTGCCTTCTCTTTGGCCGTTTCCGCACGGGCAAAATATGACGTCGTCGCAACGGAAAAAGAAGCGTCAGAGCGAGAGCGTTCGCACGCGCAGCGGCGGAGGTGCGCAGTCGCGCCGTCGCGAAAACGCTAAACCGGCGCGAAGACGGTGTATTCAGAAAACGCTTAAAACCACTCTTTTTCCCCATGTGACGCATCGACGCCGCACTCGTGCGAACAGCCGCCACGGAGCTGTCGTCAAAAATGGCGTCGGGCCTGCACGGCTTCGCAAGTGCGCAGGCGCAACATCGCGAGACGCCGCTTCCGCAGCGCTTCCGTGCGAACCGTCACATTTCTGCGGGGCTGCGGACGCCCGCAGCTCCGCCTGTCTGTGTGGACGCTTTTTTTGGGATGCGTCGCAATTTGCGACGTCATCGCGTCGCTGCTTTTGGCCGTGCGGAAACGGCCTTTGTCTCCAGATAAACCATGCTTTAATTTCCTCTGATTTACATAAGTGTATATTAGTTCATTTCACTCCTTTCCAATGAAGCCTTTCAACCTGCCGATGTGACTCATTTAAGAAAAAAAATACACAGCCTTTTCATGTAAAATCTAATTAAGTAACCCAGAAGACTTTGCCCTGCTGAGTCTTTCAAATGGACCTAACCTTTTTGTGTACCAGAGCATTCAGCCTCCTTCATGGGTATACTGAGCATATTAATGAATGCCTCTGTTGACAATATCTTGCTCCAGCTTTCTTGATGAATATGCATTCAGTTCCTAAACCAAGTTCTTCTTGGATCCTTGACAAAGTTACTCATTTAAACCAATTTTGTCAATACCAATCCACCAATCTCATCCTTGCATTATAAAATGTACAAAGAAATTTCACAGTATCAACTATGGTAAATTAACCTTTTCCCCCCCACAAAGCAAACAAGCAAGCTGCAAAGAAAGACAAACTGGATTGCTCCAGTGATTTGATGAAAATTGTAATTATTTGCCTTGGTGTAATAATTTGTCTAGCTGATAATGCTCTGTTGACTAAGGAATCAAACATCTTTTCTTTCAGCAGTTCTTCTCTCACTTGGAAAGGTAAATGAAATTCTCGCTAGGCCCAGCTATTATTTTGCAGTCATATTTTGCATTATGAGATTGTCCTACATACATCAACATTTCTTAACTTCACATTTTCATAGTCTTTTTTTTTTTAGCTGTACTGTGTGGATTAGGTCAGGGACCACACTGTTCTCTGAAGTTTCCAAAAACAGCTTAGGGGACTTTGGCAGGCTTCCTTCCATTGTCCCAGAGCTGGATAAAGAAAATGTTGAAAGTGCAAGAGGGAAACTGAAAAACATGAACAATAATGCCAGAAATTGTATTCTGCAATATATGTCAATGACTCATGACTCTTATCTTCAATAAAATTGAGGTGTTTGTTTTTTTAAAAGAATGCACAAACTTTTCTGAAGGGTTTGATGAGCACTGTCTTTTAAAACCAGTATTGGGATAATCCTTTTAAGAAGTCAAATTTGTCCTTCATGTCACACATTTCTTTAAAACCACCACAGAGCAGAACGCTGAAACTTTTTTGCCCAAGCTCCAACACAGTGCTTTAGTAATAGCTATCAATCTCTTCATAAATCTGCCTTGTTTAAAATTCCATTCTGGAGCTGCTTCTATGTTTTCCCTTCAAATGTGAAGGCTTATAATTCTTTTGAGGTGTCCTGGAGCCTTTTCAGAATGATTAATCAGAATACATTTTGACCGACACCATAAAGGAATACTGCATTCTTCCAGCTTCAGTGTTTAGCAAGACTTAAATCCTGATTCTGCAGCATTTAAAATGTAAAGCAGCCAGGCACCTTCACAGCATGCCTGGATTTCCTCCATCAAGAGACCCATCTCCTAATTTCCATTAAGTCACCAGAAGAAATGAAGTTAATAGTAAACCATACTTCCAACATGCTTGGACGCAGCTGCAACCAAAGGTCCACCATCACTAGCTTTTTAAATTCATTTTTTAAAAAAATATTAACTACTAGGACAACAATGGTGTTAAAAATTATATATTATATATGAATATACTAGCAGGATACCCGTGCTTCGCTATGGAGATTATAAAAAATGCCCCTCCCCTCCCCTCCCTTGCATGCCACCCCTCACTCCACCCCTTCCCTTGCATGACACCACTCACTCCTTCCCCTCCCCCTCACTCCGCTAGGGTGGGTGGGCCATGTCCAGATGCCAGGCCCCCTTCCCTCCCCTCCCTTGCATGCCACCCCTCACTCCCTCCCCTTCCCTTGCATGGCAAAAAAACCCCTGAAACTACTGAAAAATAATAAAAATGTGAAACATACCTGATAAAATTACCCTTGAAGTTTGAAATGGCATGAATTTATAAAAATATACATACTGGAAAAATACTGAAAATATAAAACGTACAGCATAAAAATACCCTTAAAGGTTGCAATTTAAGGAATTCATAAAAATAAAGATCCTTTAAAAACACTGAGAATACTAAAACATAGTGAAAATATAAAAGTGACCTGATAAAAATACCGTGAAAGTTTCAAATGTAATGAATTCATAAACACTATTAACTATTTACAAATGGTAGGATGAGTTTCTGTCACAAGATGAAACATTAAAAGGCAAATAATCACCACCCTTAGCTTGTGGTCTATGTAGTTATACTAATAACTTGTTCAGCATACAGTTTTCATTTCTCCCTCAGATTAAGTGCTCAAAACTTCCTGTAAACAATATTCTTGGTTTTTCTCTCTGGTTGAAGGGTGACCAAGCTGTCAGGTGAACTAACTCTGGAGCACTCTGAATGTCCCTCTCATTGTTATCATCCCCAACAAAGTATATCTGAAGAAATGACAGCTGCTGCTGGGGTCCCGTCATGAAGCTTCCTACCCTGTGGTAGATTTGTCCCTGCACTTTGAATGTTGGCATGAAATTGCTCTCTTTCACCTCTCGGGCTCCAAAAGATGTCATTTGGAAGCATCTATTGTATTTCCGGGAAGCAGAAAGAAAGTGTTCTGCCATTGGATGCTGATGAGTGAGAAGGCTCTGAAGAGGTTCAGGGTAGGGTTGAATGGCAGGGAGCTGAACTGTACCGCCACTGCAGCACATTCCTGGGGGCTCCTCCCGCCACTTCAGAGCATGACACCAAGCACAGGGTGCTCGAAGTCCAAGAGCAATAACCTTGTCTCCAATAACAGTAATCAATGTGAGAGCCATATTCAAAACCCGACAAATATTTTTTAGTCCAAGGTGATAATTTGGTTTGTAATCTTTTTTTAATTGTATTTGGCTGTCGTGGTCTGGTTAACGTGAGGGTTGTTAGAATTCATAAACACTATTAACTTGTTCATAACGTTTCATTTGCATCTGCAGCTGGCATCTTCAGAGGTGTATCACAGAGGGAAGACTATTACAGCCAGTTCTTAAAAATGGACTGATAACCCCACCCGCAATACAATGCACTCAACTACACCTTTGCATAGCAAGTTCCACCCAAACACTTACTGATTGGTTCCCCACCCTGGGACATGGATAGCATACCCCACTAAACTTTCCCTTCTCACTAGACACAGTGTGAAACAGACTGAAGATGCCAGCCACAGATGCAGGTGAAACATTAGGAACAAGATCGACCAGACCACAGCCACACAGCCCAGAAAACCCACCACAACCAGTTGAATATGGTTGTGAAACCCTTTGACAAAAACTGGTTCGTTTGCAATCTTTCCTATGTCCCCTCCCTAAATTACAACAAATCACAGTGTATGCTTGCTCTGATAGGCAACTTTGTTAAGCCAACATATTATTTTATTGCACAAAGAACCAATAACCTTTGAGAGCTCATTCTCTGTTCAATGAAATGACAAATCGAACTGTACTACAATATCTGTTTTTAAAAGTTCATTTTGCACTTTCACACTCTGCAGGAAGCTATAAAACGCTTTTGAATTATGGTTGAAATACTGCATAGCAAAATCTCTACTGTGTGTAACAACTCCAAAGTAAATTTGCCGGTAGCATTTCTTTGAATATTAAAGAGTGGTGGTGTTTAGCTTGAAAGCTGTCTACAGATTCTCCATATGTGCAATTCACTAAAGCTGTCAGAAACTCAATGATACAGGCCCAGGCTCAACACAGAATTTTAAAATAATTTGTCAAAGCGCTTGCAAAATCATTAATTTTTATTGCATAAAGTAAAAAGTTCACAGTTGTTGAAAATCCTATTAATATCAAAAAAGATCCACTTTCTCAGGTTTTTTTATACAGCTGATCTATTTATGTATTTATTTGAAACATTTTATGCCATCTTCCTACTCAATCAGGGTCCATAAGGCAGCAAGCACACACGCACACGCACACAAAATAAGCCATTGAATACAATTAAAACATAAAGTTCAATTAAAACCACATAAACTCATAAAAATATAAAATTCATTTGAAAACATATAAACAACACAAAAACAGCCAAAAAAACATTATTGGGGTATGCCAGACAAAAAAAAGACTTTACCTGATGGCAAAAGACACCAAAAGAGGAAGACAGTCAAATGTCCCAAGGGAGAGAGTTCCAGAATTTTGGTTCAGTAATTACTATCTCCCCAACCCAGACTACCAGCCTTCCACCACCACAGATTTGAGCAGCCAGGAGATTCAAGGGTTGTACAAACAGTT